>NW_024732554.1:395000-440344 GCF_018991925.1 Homarus americanus
GGACGGGGGACTGCAGATGGCAGTAAATGGCGATGACGAGGATGGTGCAGTCGTCCACTGCCAAACCCTGCTAGTGCATGGTGGTGGAGGTCACTGAGGGATGGCATTTCCAGGGTGGAGAGAGCGTTGTTGTAGCCGGAGTAGTCTGCGCCGAGCATGATTCTGCAGGCCCTCTTCTGTATCTTCTCTAGCTGACGTTGTTGGGTAGAGTTGAGAGAAGACGACCAGGCTAGTGACGCATACGTTAATTTTGGGAGTGTAAATGCGTTGTAGATAGTCCTCAGCTCTGGCGTGGGTGCCGCAAGTGACCTAAGTCGCCGTAGCATGTAGAGTCGGTACGAGGCTGCCTTGATCGTGTTGTTTACATGGGCCTTCCAGTCCATGTTTGTGGTCTATAGTGTGTGTGTGTGTGTGTGTGTGTGAAATTTCCTAGAATCAAGTCAATCAATTTTACCCACAAGGTTGAGCTCTTGGCCGGCGGTGCGCATCCTGCCGTGTTTTTCTTCACCTCCGATCAAAACATAAACAACTCCCTTCCGAGCTAAACGGCGGCACATACCCCCGCCCTTCTCTGCCGGCCTCTGTTTGGTGGTAGCGGTGTGGAGACGGAAGCTTTGACGCTTTGATGTTCCTACGTACAGTCGTCCATAAAAATCCTTTCGCCTCCTCCTGAACCAGGGACCCCGAGATTCAAACCAGTGAACCCGAAGCAATAGACTGATACATTATTCTGGCCATAAATGGTTCGGATTCACAAGTCTGAATCTCGGGGTTCGTGGTTCCGAAAAAGAGGCGACAGATAGGGTGTGAGGCAGGATGTGTGGCAGGATGTGAGGCAGGATGTGAGGCAGAATGTGAGGCAGGATATGAGGCAGGGTATGAGGCAGGATATGAGGCAGGTGTGAGGCAGGGTGTGAGGCAGGATGTGAGGCAGGATGTGAGGCAGGCATGATAACACAACATAAAATAATCCGATTATTTCCTTATTATGTTATATAAAAGCGAGAGCTATATCACGCTCTTGTTACTGATCAGTGTAAATACCTCACCCGTGTGATCATGACTCCATACAGTCATGCACAAAAAATCCTGCTATATTGTTGATAACAAAAGCATTATATCATAGCCACTACAACACATAAAAAAGTTTGAAATGCATAAAATTCTGCTGAATTTCATTACACTAATATGGATTATATTTAAAACAAAACGATCATCTAAAAAAATATTTTGGGTTGCTTAATTTTTTGCGTTCATTCTGCTTTCAAATTTCAGTGATTACGTCCGACGGCTTTGAATACTACGGATTTTTAAAGGTCCCTTGTGTACAGAATTGAAAAGCATAATTTACTATGGGATTTTTTATACCGTACACACACACACACACACACACACACACACACACAACACAGACACACACACACACACACACACACACACACACACACACAGCAGGGTACATAATTATTTTCGTAGAGGGAGGTTCTGAAGGCGGGAGTCAGCTTGTTAAGATAAATATTTCATGAACTCAGCCAAGCGTACAACTGTGTGTCATCTTAAAACACAAGTATCACAACTGCCATACCTTCATTTCATATAATCTGACATAAACCTTTGCTGGGTCAGAAGATGTGATAGGTCACGCATGGTCAACATAAAATAGTCAACATTGACATTTTGGGTCACGGGTTTGGAAAGGTCACGTTGGGGGGGGGGGGGTCCATGAAGAGCGATGATGGTGACAATGTTTGGTGTGTTGGGACATTTGATGGTGTGAGAGCAACACAGGGCAGCGATGAATTATGTTCAAGACAAGGATCACTCATTAGGGTATTGACATTTGATAACCGTTTGGCGCTGCTATGACCTGCCTGCTGCCATCACCTGAATCGATTGATTTTATTTAATAAAACTAGAAATTATATTGAAATATATTTGTCAATGTCACATTATGTAATACAGACTTTAATGTTAGCGAAAAGTAAGTTATCAATAGAGTATACTTTAACCTGGGCGCCCGGAGGTGTTTAATATTGAAGGCGACTCCCGGAAGTATCGACTCTTTGTGTTAGATCTCCAACATTTAACACTATTGACTCAAAAGTGACGGAGAATTTTTTTCATAAAATTGTAAATAGAAAATGATGAAGCAAAAGAACTATGAAATTCCGGCAGTATACTGTACTGTACTGTACTGTACTGTACTGTACTGTACTGTACTGTACTGTACTGTACTGTACTGTACTGTACTATACTGTACTGTACGTGGTCAGCGACATAGACTATTATAGTGACTCTCCTGGGGCAGTTCACCTCATTGTGAAAAGAAGTAAACAATAAGTATGTGAGAACGACTTGTAGTTCACAACATATATACGGGGACCTAACGTGTATGTCACACACACACACACACACACACACACACACACACACACACACACACACACACCATAAGAACATCTTTTGTCTGTGCACACTACAACTCTGAATTTCAGGAAAACATTTCTTAGAAAGATAATGGAGTTTGTTATACACATAATAAACTCTTTTGTTTGACAGACACACAGGGAGAACATAAGGCTCTACCCCCTACACCCCGCCCCCCACAGCCTCCTCCCAACCGTGGATGACCGAGGCATATTTAATATTGAAGGTGAAAATAGGAAGAATCTTCAAACATAAATAATAAAATAACATAAACCAGTGACGGATATATACAAACGGACGGACACCATATACAAACATCCTGCAGTCACGATGGACAACAAAAAGACGTAAGGGAAAAAACACCTTGATAAAAACCAGTAACAAGGGAGGGCAACCAGACCTGCGCGTGATGCTCTTAATGACAGATCCAACCCGCTTCCCTCCCATCCTTTACCTTCAATATCCCCAATAACTAGAGCAATTAAGAACGTATCTAATGGCCTCACTAGAGCTCTATAACATACAGATGGGGTAAATGGCGTCGAAATTACACTAAGACTCAACCTGGACTAGATAGGGTTATTTTCCGTTAGATGACCTGCAACAGATGACGCACAAACCTGTGAAAATTTTAAACTCTGCCGGCAACTCTGGAGGGGGAGAGGGAGAGAGACTTCATAGACAGACAGACAGACAGACAGATAGCTAGACAGACAGACAGATAGATAGACAGACAGACAGATAGACAGAGAGGGTGTGGGGAGTTTGATGATGAGGAAGAGAGAGAATGAATTCTTGTGGAGGGAGAGTTAGGACTAGGTAGGAGGAAGGGAGAGAAAGACCAAAGGGAGTTGTAGGGAGGAAGAAGGATTTTATGAGAAGATCGTAGGAAGATAAAGGGAGAGAGAGAACGAAAGGAAGGGTGCAAAAAGAAGAGAATGAGGGAATAAAGAGGAATAACAGGACGTGTAGAGGGGACAGAATATAGTGTAAGTGAGGGGAGGAGGCAGGAAGAAAAAGAAGAGGGAAGTGGGACAGACGATAGCAAGAGGGGAAAGGAAAGTAAGAGATAGGGGAAAGGGAAGAATAAGAGACAGCTGAAAGGGTTAAATGAGGGAGAGAGTAAAGGGTGAGGAAGGAAAGCTACGAATAGAAGAAAGAAAAGAGAAAGAGATGGGTAGGGGAGGCTAGAGTAAAGAAAAATGAAGGAGGGAGTGAGGGAGGAAGTAAAGAATACCAAGAGTGAGGAAATGAGAGGAGGAGGAGGAAAGGGACGGGTGAGGGAGATGAGGGAGGAGATAACACAGTAGTGGGGGAGGTGGTGGCGTTTGTTTGTTGACACGAGCTCGGGTCTGGCTTGAGGCACACACACACACCTCCACGCCCCCCCCCCCCTCCCCTTGCTACTGTCACTGACACCTCCCCTTCCACACCTCTTCCTTACGTCTACCACACAACCCACATCCCTCCCACACCCCCTCCCCTTCCTACATCCCCTTCCACATCACTTCCCACATCCCTTCCACACACTTCCTTCCCCTCCACACACCTCCTTCCCCTTCCCTCCCCTTTCCACATTCCCTCCCACACACCTCCTTCCCTCCAATACCACCCCCCTCCCACACCCAACCCTTCCCATACCCCTCTCCTACAACGCGTCCTTCCCTCCTCCACCACCACTACACTGTCTTTGTATTCTAATCATTAAAACAAATTAGTGATGATGATCATGTCCTGAAGACTTTTTTTTTTATTGGGCACCCCCCTACATCCTGTGCAAGCTAAAGCGCCCAACTGGGAAGCATGCTAAGTTCATGCTTGCCTTTATGTCTCATGAGTTAAGGGCGTAGAAGCCTGGAGGGTCATAGTTTTTTTGTCAGGGGCGTAGAAGCCTGAAGAGTCATAGGTTTTTGTCAGCAAGTTATTGGAAGCTCCAACAACTTTCCCTGAACACTAACACTAGACAAGACAGCGGAGGTTAACTACACATTTTTCCAACTAAGCGATGGTATTCCCTGTCTAATGCCGATATCGGGAACTCTAATGGGTATCCGATGTTTACCGATTTATTGGTAAACTCGTAATTAGCTTCGTTAACTATCCGCTAGTTGTACATTGAAAGACCTTAGTTGTTGGCATCTACATAAACAGGAAACACATAAAACTATATATAAAAACCACATACAGTAAACCACAAACCACACATACCGTAAACCATATATAAAAACACACATAGGCCTACATTAAACTACACATTAAACCACATAAACACACATACACTAAACATAAAAAAAACACAGACATAAAACACACAAACACGAGAGAAAAAAGTTAAATTAATTAAAACCAGATTACCTTAACCCCACCTGCCCAGTCTGCCATCACCTCAGTTTGTATATTTTGTTAAATACCCCAACACCAGCCAGGGGCCCGTCTCACCTTCCGCTGGTTCTGGCTCACACCCTCTGTTAGTCCCTCTGTTTGACGTCTGTTTCCTGCCACTGGTCTCTCTCTTGTTTGTGTCTCTTTTCTCTTCGATTCTGTTTTTTTTTTTTGTGACGTGATTTTTTGCTTAATTTCTCGATGTTTTTTTCTCGTGTTTTTATATTTTGGTATTTGGGGATTTTGTTGTGTTGCTGTGTTTTTCTTTATGGGATTTATATATATTTTTTTACTTTCAGTTGTGTTTCATTGGTTACTTGCTCTCTCTCTCTCTCTCTCTCTCTCTCTCTCTCTCTCTCTCTCTCTCTCTCTCTTTCTCGTTTTGTGTGTGTGTGTGTGTGTGTGTTTTATATGAATTTGTATATGAAATTTTATTTATTTTACATTTATTACATTAATTAAGTTGTCCAATTAATTTGACAGTTTCATTAGATGTTGTTTACTAAATTAAATTAGTTTGTTTATTTTTCAATACGTGCAGTAATTGTTATCGCTCTAAAGTACTTGACATTTTTTGATAAGTGTCCTCAGAAGTTACATAATTCCTTGTGTTACATGAATACTAAGTAATTAGTAAAAAAGGCACTTATAGTATATTATGCAAACACACACACACACACACACACACACACACACACACACACACACACACACACACACCTTGCAGCCACCGTTATATAATCGCACATAAATAATACCCTAATACCTACCGACAAGCTCTCATACATGTTGCCAGCGCCTCCTTCATCATACATGCATCACTCTATGTATTAATTTATCAACCCCAAAGGAGATTCCTTTCACTATCTGCTAATTGTTGCGTGTCGACGTCAGACCCGTGTGTCTCTCTCACTCATCCTCAACACGAAGCTCACCTGAAGGCGTTTCCACCTGATTCACACAAGCACCTGACGAGACACACTGCCGCTCTCCAGGTCTACAGACACTCTACGTCAGGTTTTTTCGTCACTTAGAACGAGAAAATCGACCTTCTTGTTTCTGTATAGTCTCAGTGTAGAATTGGCGACATTATCTTCGTCTTCATTATGTCTCAGCTTAAGTTAGACCTCAAAGGTAGAGTTATTTATGTCGACATTTAGAGTCAGACGTGCAGGGAACGATGTTTGACAAGTCCGGGTATATTTGTTATATTTTACGTGAGTTTCCCCTCTATCTCTCTCTCTCTCTCTCTCTCTCTCCCCGTCGTAATTTGATCCCCGTTCACTCTCCCAAGGCCTCGTCGTTGTAATATAAGACGTGTTTTTTCTCATCCCTATCTACCTGTAGTGGTTTGATTATGGAGTTCCTGCAGGTGAGGGTTTCCACTTACTGTACAATGAAGGTTATCTATCTATCTATCTATCTGTCTTGTCTTGTCTTGTCTTGTCTTGTCTTGTCTTGTCTGTCTGTCTGTCTGTCTGTCTGTCTGCACACCCAGAAGGCATTACCTATTTCATTTCCCTGCTTCCGTATCTCACTTTACACGGTCATATTGCCATGATTAACTACCGTCTGAACATGCTGAGGGGTCGTGGTGTCCTTAGCTGCTAGTGACGACACCATACTATTTATCTTGTGCTATTAATACTGGTATACTAGTCAGCGTGTGCTTTCCTTGAGGTTAGGTTAGGTTAGGTCAAGCGGAGCCAGATTAGGTTAGGTATATAGCGCGTCTTAGTTTACGTTCTCAACAACTATAGTAATTGAAGCATAGGTTATGTATAAACCACAACGAACAGGTGTGCAGAGAACCGATGACTACCTGTATAACGCTTGAATATAGTATTAGTGCTTGATCATGTGTACCGCCGGCCACTGGCTCACGTTCCTTTACATGTGAACACCTACACAGACATAATGTGTGTACGGATAAATGTTCGCTCTCTCTGGTGAAACTGAATCACGGGCATGAGTCTCCGAACTGACTTACCCTGACGGTCATCTGGTGCCGGTGTGTTGTTTGATCTCATTTGAGGTCGATACTGCTTTTTTTTTAGATTGTCCCGGAGGGGGCTAGTTTATTGGGCACCCTTCAGTCTGGGAGGGAGTAAACTTTTGACTCCGTGTACGTTAATGGATATAAGTGAATAATGGGCGTGTACGCACACACACACACACACACTAAAGCTGTGTACTGTTTTTCCTCGTGGCCACAGCGTGCAGAAGCAGTGGTGTGGAGCATCCGGGTGATGTGAGATGAGATAAGCCAACCCCGTCACCCTCTGTGTTGATGAATAAACCAGCTGTGGCTTTGTGTACCTCACTCTTCTTCACTGTTTGTTTATGACTAAATGGTTTCAAAGTCACGAGGAACACGGCAGTGGCAGCTGCAGCAGAAGGCGACGCCGGGGTTTGAGGGGAAAGCGTGGGTGACACACACGCCAGGATGCGGCTAATGTAGGAGGGTAAGGGGCGCGTGCCTTGCCACCCCAGCTGTCAGTACTGGGCACGTCACTCGTGAGCGATGACAGCGGTGGTGCTTCCTGATGTTGGGAGGTGGCCTCCCTTCCCTCCATGGCCCTCTCTGACGGAGGGAGGTAACGTGCTCTCCCTGACAGGGCGAGGATAATCTCCCTGCACCCGACAGGAGAAGGCTGACGCCCTTTTCTCCTTTAGATGCAGAAAGGGGCACCTGCTCTCCTTAATTAATGGGGAAAAATGAAGGGTACTTTAGTACGATAAAAGGAGCTGTGAGGTGCTCACAGGTGCACCAAGACCAGGTGGGGATGGGTTATCAAACCTGGGACTGAGATAAGGAAATTCATAAATTACTCCAGCAACATCACCTCCCGGCACCCGGGTGATAGACACCACCATTCATTCTTACCAAGAAATAAGTGAAACTTCACCCTTTGTATGGCAGGGGTTTGTCTCACTTGAATAAAATCGTCTGACGTTAACCAGAATAAAATATCTGTGTGACTCTACCCTCCCAAGGCTCTTGAACACATTCATTACATCGCTGAAGAGGAAGAGGACGATAACCCGAGAGTCATCTATTCTGGCTGCTCTTATGTGCCTTTGGTAGAAGAGCGGGAAGTGCATGTGTTGCTGTGCCTGGTGACGTCTCCTGTACCGAGAGAGGTGCCAGCATACACCAGTAACTGTCTCCCAATCATTTCTTCTTGTCTCTCACTTTCCTCCAGCCTGAGTGTGGGATGTTGGTGTGGGAGGCTAGACACAGGTATAATCTGCATAATGAGGGAGGGGCGCTCAGGTTGCAGCTATAGGTATCACCTCGTGGGCTTACGGACACATGAGGGACAGATGGACTAGCTGCTGTAGGTTTTAGTTTCTCTCGCAAAAGTCTTTGAACAGTAATCCGTAAAGAACTAGAATAAAACATTGGAAATTTAAGACTTTCAGAGATAAACACAAATGGAGCTGCAATCCATCATAAGTAATGTGTCGGGAGAAACACCTATGTGGAGCACCCATCACGGTGACCAAACTGTCTGATGTAGTAACAGCAGCCAGGCTGAGTCTTGGCAAGGAATAAATGAAATGTACAGTCTGTGAACAAGACTATGGCCGGAGCATTATGTACTGTCACACGTTCGACGAACTGAAAGACATAATATAATACTCTTCAGACTTTGCCTGTTTATTGTATTGGTAAAGTTGCATTATTATTCCATACAATATGTACACTACATAACTAGTGTTTACCCATCACAGAGGCCTTGATAACAAGTCTTTTTTGTGCTTCTAATTTTCGGCGCCACCACCCACAAGGTGGACTCCGGGTACACAATAATTTAGCGGTTCAGCCACAAAAACTAAAGGGAAGCACCAGACAGATATTGTGTGTCAGGGTCACCAGTAGCTGCAGGCAGCTGCCCTTTGAAGGGTCAGGCGTAACCAGCCACCCTTTGGCGGGCGAGACTCAGCGAGGCGTGGCGCCCCCGGGACCTCACCTCTGAGGCGGCCTGGTGGTGGTGACAGCGGAGGGCGGGTGTGACTGTCAGCTGTTTATGGTAAACAAGAGGGTGGCGGTTGAGGGAGGCGGTGTTCAATGTGTAGATGGGAAGGTGTACACAACCTTAGGAAATATGTAAAACTGGACAAGACTTTAGACCTCATCAACGCTCTCAGCTCCACGCCGCTCCAGGCTTCTTGGGTCATACTAACTGAGTATCTCCACCATGTTTTGACCAGGTAAACAAACTCATGACTTATTTAGCTCTATCACCGTTGTATTTTGTGTTATCATTTAACCGGGAAACTCTCCGTACTTTTAATTTTAACTTTTGATTCAATTATTATTATTGATTATGTAGATTAAGTTCAGTATAATGTCGGCACTTGTGGCAGATAACTGACTAAGGTGGAGCTGTGATGACGAGGTTGTCCGCACCGTTGTTGAGGAAGATTTAATAAGGTGTAGACGGTATTTTTTGTTGCCTTAGACCAAGTATTCATTACCTATCTGTCTGTAGCTATGTATGTGCAGGTAACCGCTAACACAGAAACACATGTTCACCAGAGTATTCAAGTCTTCAAGGAACACACACACACACACACACACACACACACACACACACACACACACATACACACACACCATTAATATTTACGTAAGAATTAATGATTTTGTTACTCAGTTTAACCCCTTCCTCCCTCGCCTCATTGTTAACTAGCGCCTCCTCCTACACAACTAAGTTTCATTACACCATTATTGCACTGTAATTACGCTATTGTTACGAGTAAGACAATAAGCTGACGTGGCTCGATGAATTACTCTCCTCACACTAACACGGACACCGATAGTTGTGTTGGAATCTCTGAAATTGAATATTGTTATTGATTATTACCGCACAGGAACGACCTGGTGTGCGGCAGTACCACTCACTGACACTTACCGAGCAGTGCCACTCACTCATATTGTAACCACACACATACACACACACACACACACACACACACACACACACACACACACACACATTATATATTATGTACATGTAAGCACATACACACGACGTTAGCTTAGCCCAGTGAGGACAGAGGGAGGGGGCGAGAGGCCCTGGGAGCGAGGTGTGTGTGTGTGTGTGTACATCACGGAGGAGATGAACGATACCTGTCGTCCATTCACACGCTGCCTGACGGATTACCTGGTGTTGTGTTAGCGACACACACTGCAGCCGCTCCTCGCTAGCCCCTCCCCCCCCTCCACCACACAGGGCCAAATAATACCTTCACCCCCCCTCCTGTCCCTTCCCTCCCTCAATCCTTCTCTCCCCTTCCCCTCCCTACCGCCATCCTTCCCTCCATCCATCTTTCCCCCTGACCCTCTCTCTTCCCTCCCTCCATCCTTCTCTCCCCTTCCCCTACCTCCCTCCATCTTTCCCCCCTAACCCCCTCTCTTCACTCCCTCCTTCACCCTCCCCCTTGCTACGAAACAAAGGACTCCCCCCTAAGGCAGTGACTAATTATTGCCTATTACCTCCCCCTCACTAGAGTTACTACACTGGGATAATTGTCGTTTATTTCCCTTCACGTTGTGTCAGTATCATCAAGCCTACGTCATCCACACACTCAACCACGTAACAGGTAGATCAATACACACACTCAACCACGTAAATTAGTCCTCACACTCAACACACGTAACAGGTAAATCAATACACACACTCAACCACGTAACAGGTAGATCAATACACACACTCAACCACGCAACACCCAGCCACAGGTAAATCAATAAGCCTTGGCTATTGAAACACAACACAATGAGACAAGTCCAACAGTCGGTATTTCATTCATATTTTCCTCGTTTGTAAAGTGAAGTGTTTGCTGTGGCGTCCTTCAGGGTACAGAGTGGAAAGTACCTTAACTTTTTTGTTAATGTCGTCGTTATTAGTCTTAACTTGTTTAAAGTTTTCCCAACAAGCGCAATTTTTATCCTTGTAGAGTGTGTGTGTGTGTGTGTGTGTGTGTGTGTGTGTGTGTGTGTGTTCCTCTGCCATTCTGCTGTATTTAATAGAGAAAAAAAATCATTATTTTGGGGATCACCTGAAGATTAGCCCCCCCAGCTTAGTTCACCTGACGATTGAAAACCCTAACCTAACCTACCTTAATCTAACTTAACTAAACTAATCCCCCAGGTAGCATTAGGGTGTTTAATCACCGGGTGAAATAAGCTCCAGGAGAACTAATCTTCAGGTGATCCGATTTGGTGCCGAGTGCTCACGAGTTATTTACATCTTATCACCATTGTAAATATGTACATCAATATTTAAAGCAAGAATACTTTTTTTATCTCTTAATATTATATCTTCTTTCATATGAATATTTTATATAATATTTTGTATAATATTTTAAGGTATTATTAGGATTATACCACGATTACGAAATGAAAATCCGCGGATTGGGTGAGATTTACTGTTCTTTTTTCTTCGTATTTTCGTTTTCGTTCACAAATTTGAAGTCTGGTGCCTCTCTCTCTCTCACACAGCCATCGTGGTATTGTGGTGTTGTGGGTTATGACCTTAAGCACGTGATACACCTCCATAACAAAGGAATATCACAACTAAGGCTATTTCAGGTAAGATGCTCCCAGGTGCCCTCTCATACCTGCATCGGTAACAGGTTAGGTTAGGTTATGTTTGGTTTGGTTAGGTTAGGTTTCGTTTTGTTTCGTTTCTCTTGGTTTGGTGAAGCCACGCCAAGTTGGATTAGGTTCGATTAAATTACGTTAGGTTAGATTAAGCTAATATTACTTTAATTAGATTAGGATAAGATTGATCAGACCAGTGGTTGATAGCTACCGTGTTATCAAATATCTCTTGAGACATCTTACGAGGAGCTGAAGATTAGTACCCCTGCTTAATTCACCTAAAGATTAATCACCCTAACTTAACCTAACCTAACCTAACCTAACCTAAATATCAATTATTATTTAAAATCCAGAGTTATTTATATAATTCGATGAAAATTTTCTTTGCCTAATTGTAATATAATTCGCTATAATGCCAGTATAATATTGCCTTGTCGTAATAATGGTAATCTTGCAATAATTACTATATCTTAATGTAATTGCATATAGAACCATTGGATCACCTGAAGATTAGCTCCCCTAGTTTATTTCACCTGATGATTAAACACCCTAACGTTACCTGGGGGCATTAGATTAGGTTAGGTTAGGTTAGGTTAGGTTAGGTTAGCGCAAGTGATTTATCAAAGGTGAAAGAGACTGAGGGATTAATCTTCAGGTGATCCGAACCATTGATAGTGAAGATGTTATAAAGGACATTGCTCATTGTTCTGCCTTTTCAATGGACTGATAAATGTTAATTGATGTGTCGTGTTCCTCACCTGAGACACTTGTAAACAACGAGAGCAAAGTGTCATTCTCATTATGTCTTACACCCTCCCACACCCATCCGGCCCTCCCATCCCGTCCCATACCCCTCCACAACCTACTGTACACCCTCCCACACACTCCCATCCTGTCCCATACCCTCCACAACCCACTGTACACCCTCCCACACCCCCCACACACTCCCATCCTGTCCCATACCCTCCACAACCTACTGTACACCCTCCCACACCCCCACACACTCCCATCCCGTCCCATACCCCTCCACACCCTACTGTACACCCTCCCACACCCCCCACACACTCCCATCCCGTCCCATACCCCTCCACAACCTACTGTACACCCTCCCATCCCATCACTTACTCTCCCACACCCATCTGTGCATCGTCCCACGCATTCCCAACATAACGGAAATCAAACTTCCTTTACCAGTAGGAGTTTATTTCCGAGAGTGTGTCGTGGGAACACATTGAGCGTCTCTCCAATAAAGATAATAAGCGTAAACTGGGCTCATGTGTCGCCACTATACTGAGGAGGACTGTGGTGGAGATAAGGTGGCCGGACACGTCTCTCTCAGGAGTGATCGGGGCGAGTAAGGGAGCCAGATGCCGGTGCCAGACCCGCTATTGCCAGACCCTTAGTGCTAGATCCTCAGTGCTAGAAACCAGTGCCACCCGCCATTATCTGATCTAAGTGCCAAACTCCAGGGACGGAGGGATAGGAGGGAGGGCCAGTGGAGGGATAGGAGGGAGTAGGGGTATCCTCAGGGGAGAGTGTGAGAGCCGGTTGAGGGCTGGTTGATTAACACGCTAAAGTAGAAGGTAATCCTGCGAGTGGCCGGAGGGCAAGGAAGGGCGAGTGTGTGGAGGGCAAGGAGGAGCGAGTGTGTGGAGGGCAAGGAGGAGCGAGTGTGTGGAGGGCAAGGAGGAGCGAGTTTGTGGAGGGCAAGAAGAAGCAATTGGTTGGAGGGGATGGCGAGGCAAGTGGGTGGAAGGCAAGGATGGGCATTTGGTTGGAGGAATGAGACAAACAAATGGGTGGAGATGATGGTAAAACAAATGGTGGTGAAGGAAGAAGAGTAGGAGGAGGAGGAGGAGGAGGAAGAGGAAGAAGGACTAGTACCTGAAGTGAACAGACGGAGAGGGGGAAATAAGAAGAGGTCTCCAGTGTCCAGCTGATCCATTGACGGAGGTAAAAAGGTCTTCTGTCAGTGAAGGAGGGAAGGAAGGATGGGACGGAGGAAGGAAGGGACGGAGGAAGAGAGAGGAGGAGACTTGTTTACTGGCGGTGTTGACAGAGCAAGAGGGGCTCCTTAAGAAGATGACTGGAAGACGCAGGAAGATCTTAGAGGCAGGAGGAGGAGGAGGAGGGCGACCTGACAAACTGGTGTAGTGAGAGAGAGAGTCAGGCAGGTCGAGTCTCCCGGTAGAAGGGGGTGGTGGAGGAGACTGAGAGGGGAAATATGTACGAAATGACTCTTTCTCTCTCTCTCTCTCTCTCTCGTGCGTGTGGTGGTAAGCGGCTCAACACAACATTAAGAGCTAAGGAGGTAGGGAGAGTCAAAGACATTAACCTGTATACTTGATGAAGAATCACTGACCTGTTCCAAGAGGGGGAATGAAGTGGGATTGTGTTTGTGTTGTCATTGACGAAGTTTGTGAAGATAACTTTTATCTTTACTTATAATTAAAGAAAATATAACTGTTTTAGTAATTATTTTTGCATGTGATTATTTAAAGTATTAAGAAGATATATTTTTATCGTAGGGAAAAAAGAAGGAAAATGCAGATAAAAGGGGAAATATGTGGATAATGTGTCGATTGATAGTAGTGGCTAACTTCAACCTTAGGCCTCACAGCATAAACTTTGGGTACTAAATAAGGTCCAGCTTACAGACATACAAACACAGACTATTTAATTAGATGTGGTCATTGGTCTACCTCACCGACACAAGATACCAGACCAACCTAACCTAACCTAACCGGACATCTGTTAAGAAAGACACAAAGAAACAAACAGCCATCGAGAACATCATGGCCTCGGTCTCGTACCTGGCGATGTTCTATAAAAGAGCCTCGAGACCCTACACTGTTTACACTGGGTTGTATGTTAATAAGGTATCGAAGTTTACACAGGATATATAGGCTTACATAAAGGGGACTCGCTCATATAGGGAGTAGTACATTTGTGTGTTTACATGTCTTTGTGTTTACTTACGATTAAAGTTGACAGTTAAAGGAGGAGTTCAGGGGAAAGTTTGTTTACAATATTTGTTTGTTTATTCTGATGGCATTTTGTTTACAGAGGAGAGCATTGTTAGAGGAAATGTATTTATTTATAAGTAGGAAGAACATCAATAGAAATTTCTGTCATTTTAATAAGTAGATACAATATACTCGTATATTTCTCCGTCAGTGGGTGAGTCAGTCAGACAGTCTTGTTCGTGAGTCAGGAAAGTGAACATTAGTTTGATTTCAAACAGGAAGTGAAGAACCATATACACTTTAATGAATGACATTAACAAGAGAAAACATTCAATATAACATAGAGTTAACTTGAACTATGCATTAAGAAGGTTATTACAATGATGATGTGAGTCTCTCTCTCTCTCTCTCTCTCTCTCTCTCTCTCTCTCTCTCTCTCTCTCTCTCTCTCACTCAGAACTTATTAATGTGTGGATATGAAACTCAATTCGTACGCGAAATTGGGAGTACAGTATAATCAATGTCCCTTTTCCCAATTTACCGTTATCGTTCGCTGCCAATTACGGATCAATATACTGTTGATTCCGTCACCAATTTGTGGTTCTCATAACAGTTTGTGTTTGTCATCCATACATGTATACATGGTGTGTGTATGTATAGACTAGTACATAACGCTTGTGTTGTTTTGAGTGTGTATATAAGGGCGTATACTGTACATGTATATACTTATATTTGTGAATTATTTTTTTTGTATGTTTTCTGATGCTTTGTATTTGCATTTGTATGTGCATGTGTATTAGTGTATGTGTATGTATGAGTGTATTTATATGTGGAAAGTTATGTGTTGTAGTATATAATTGAGTATGGTTAGCACGCATACCTAGACACGATTCTAAGGACAGTCTTGTGTGACTTTGCCTAGTAGCGCACTTGGCCTGTCCCTGGGTCTTATTTGTCGTTACCTCAGTGGCGGCAGGTTTGTCTCTCGGGGGAAAGTGACATTAATTTTTTGGTTATTCCCATCAAATACACGGGATTGTATGACGTGGGCGGGCGCTGAGGAAGACACGCCAGGTCAGGATCTATCCATGGTACAGTCAGGGATAAGAGTTGGCTCTCCGTGGTGAAACTGAGTCACGGGAATGAGTCTCCGAACTGACTTACCCTGACTCATCTGGTGTGGGTGGGTGTGTTGTTTGATCTTGTTTGTGGTCGATACTGTACCGGTCTCGATCACACATAAAGGCGGCAACAAGGAGTGTTTCATAAAGTAAAAGTTTGGCTTCTGTAGTTAGTCATTTTCCATCACCAACGCTGACACTCAGGTGTCTGGAAATCTGTTGCACTTGTTCAGGATACCGCATTCTTGACAAGAGCCCTCGAGGGTCATACTGTTGATGATGATGGACGGTGGTAGAAGACTGGAGTCAGATGTAGGTTGGTGGAACTGTTTCCTTAGTGACGTTCACAGTCGTCTTCCAGTATACAGTACATGTCGCCTCACAGTTTCCTTCGTCAAGCGTCATGGGGGGGATGGGTCTTGGGGTGAGTTAGGGACTTGTCCAGTGGTAGTATGGCTCCTGACCTCTGCTCCCATTGCACTTCTTTTCTCCTTACGAATTAATCGTCTGAAAAGGGCGAGAAGATTTTGTTTACAAAAATCACAATATAGTTCAGCCCGAACACCACTGTTCGTCGGGCGAAGCTTCTGTATACCTGGCATGGCGGTGTGTCGTTGGACAGTGCCTGAAGTTAATTAAAGTAATATAATTAAATACAAAAGCACTGACAATACAAAGTGTGCGTACTACAGCAGTGTGTACATGTACATTTATGTTACTCAAAATAATACCAAGAACAATGACAAGCTAATTGTAATACGATCGAAAATAAGAAAATTGCAATACGTAAAGTGAGTTCCCAGAAGGAGACTCGACAACCCTCAGGTGACATACAGGTGACATAATGAGAGGTTAGGACACTTCTGCCTGCCAGCTTAATTGGAATATTTTTAGAGCTTCATTTAGCGAGTATAATTAGTTACTGGTTCTGGTTATCAAGCAATCATTTGGCTAATTGAGTACCCGCTGTCAACCTGCCCTCAAGCGGCAACCTTGGGTCGTTGGATAAAGGTGAGTAATTAGGTGTTGTTTTATTCATCAGGTATTGAGCTGGTATAGGTGCATAACTCTGTGTTTACTTCTGCCACGCCTCCCCACGCCTCCCTACGTCTCCTCACGCCTCCCCACGCCTACCTACGTCTCCTCACGCCTCCCCACGCCTCCCTACGTCTCCTCACGCCTCCCCACTCTTCCCCAGCTGGCTGGATCGTGTCTCGTCTCTTGCAGAAATATTCTTGTGGTGTTTTTGTTCCTCCTTCTCCTGGTCAGGTGTTCATTATGCTGAGCCCGACCACCTGGACCATCCTAACTGGTGCCTCCAGGTTGTGACTTGAGATTTATTACTCGGGCAGGTCAGTCTTCCAGCAGGTCAATACTCGGACAGATATGTCCTCGGGTAGGCTAGTCCTCAAGTAGGCTATTCCTCGAGCAGGTCAGTCCTTGGACAGACCAGAAAGTTGTTGGGGATAATACAAGAAAACAGCAATAAAATTATTCTTTCCCAAAAAATTAAGGATTTTTTGTCTCAGTCTGACCTAGATAATAGCCCCCTGCAGATGTGAACACTACAGCATGTAAAGTGTGTGACCTGACATATGGCCACACACACACTTGAACATTACGACCTAAACTGTGCTGGACGTTTAAGGTTCTTGTATAAGCCAACTACATCAATGTCATAAACTTTATTATACCATTGTAGGTCAATGCAGGTCATCGTAGGTCATTGTAGGTCATTGTAGGTCATTAATTCTGCGGTTAACACTCACGATGTTCCATTATATTTACCAAAGCGTTTATGTCTGTCATTGTTAGAGAGAAGTCAGACTTGATTTCAAAGATCATCCTGACTATATCATTAACCTGGTTGTCTTATTCATCAGTTACCTGTGGCTTGTTCAGGATGACTTTTATCATTTGTTTGGCAATAAGCTTTAAGCCTTTGAGGACGATAATTTAAATTCTCATCCTCAAGGGTGTTGATCTCTTAAGTCTTAAAGGGTTAATCCATCGGCCTCAAAGGGTTAAAAAGAAGGAGTTCGCAAGTGGATGATGATAGGGGTGAGGGAGTGTTTGATGATGGGAGATGGAGAGGTAAGGGAGGAAAAATTGGCGAAGAGAAGGGAAGGGGGAAAACACACACACACACACACACACACACACACACACACACACACACACACACACACATACAGATGATGATAATGGGAGAAATTAAACAGTGATAATGAACCAGGAGACGGGAAGAGAGAGGGAGAGATAGAACAGTCAGCGATAATAGGAGGAGGAAGAATGGCCGTTGATAATGAAAGGGAGGTGGATTCAGTGATAAAGAGGAAGGAGATATGAAGGAATAATAACTTAGTTGACAAATTGTTATGGTTATTATTATGTATTTTCTTGTTTTTGTAAGTCCATTTAATAATAATAATAATAATAATAATAATAATAATAATAATAATAATAATAATAATAATAATAATAACAATAATAATAATAATAATAACAACAATAATAATAATAATAATAATAATAATAATAATAATAATAATAATAATAATAATAATAATAATAATAATAATAATAACAGAACACAATAGTACATCACAGAAGCCATTACAGTAATAGAAGAGTGATGGAGATATTTAAAATACAAAATAATCTTATGATGTGGTTGTAATGGAACTCTCTCTCTCTCTCTCTCTCTCTCTCTCTCTCTCTCTGATTAGCGAGTGTGAACAAAGTGTCTCTTGCGGCTGTAGCGTCAACGTACGCGTGTGTGTGTGTGTGTGTGTGTGTGTGTGTGTGTGTGTGTGTATTCATTATATAAGGACAGAATAATCCATCATGAAAAAAACAGTACTCTAGGCAAGATATCAAGAGGGGAGGTAAGAGCCCGTATCTGAATATGAAGAGGAGGAAGAGGTGCAGGAGAAGAGGCGAAGGAGATTGAGGAGGCGAAGAAGGCAGAGGAGGAGGGAGCGAAGGAAGTTGTGGGAGAGGCGAAAGGGGCAGAGGAGGAAGAGGAGGAAGAGAAGGATTAGAATGAGGAGGAAGAAGAGGAGGGCACATTTCCTCATCAGTAAGGTACTTGTAACATGATGAGGGACACACAAGAGGCTTAGAATAACGTAAATATCCTCGAGTTTGCGATACACTGAACGTAGAGAAGATATCAGGCCAGTTTACTTTACTGTGGATGATAGGAAAAGTGAGCTAGTATCATTAATTAAACCTTATCCTATTTACAAATCTTGGAGACGTTCCTTGGTCTCCTTAAGTAACGAGATGAATGTTACGTTATTATGCGGTTATGTTAAAGTTAATTTTTATGCACATCAGCGTCCAGGTTTATTAACTTGACCGAGAACACGTATGAGTTATCCGAGTCTTGGTGGATGGTTCATTTCTTTACATCAATATATATATATACAATGTGTGTGCTGAATTCTCGATCATAGTTTAGTATTGTTAAATGTGCATTACGCGTATGGTCATTTGTCCACGTATGTGTTAGTATTCAGGTGTGTAATACTCCAGGTAATTTAATATACGCTTTATGCTGTCGTCTTAGTATCCCCCTACCCCCCTTTGCATCAGTATTCTCTCCCCCCTCGCCCCTTCACTACGGGGGCGCCACTTTTGACCCCTTCACTACGGGGGCGCCACTTTTGACCCCTTCACTACGGGGCACAACTTTTATTATTGTATTTAAGCAACACCAGCCGATTGTATTCTGCACAGAGAGACCCTCAGACCCCGTACATAAGGGGTTAATAAACTATCTCTACTAACCAATTATGTAATTAAACAGAGGTCAGGTACAAGAGTGATTTACGTCAGGTGTTACTCTTGAACCTTCGTGTTATGGGGGAGACGAAAGCATAAGTCGGAAGGGAGGGAATTTTCTTATCAACTCAAAATCACTATGTAATATTACAGACTTATGTAGATCAACACTACATAAAAAAAAATACTGGAGATCGTAGGTATATATCAAGTGTTTATATGTAGTCCTATGTAGAGTCAGGCCCCAACCTCCCTTACCTACCCTCCTCCCTCCCACCCCTCTCCCCACCCCCTTCCCCTACACCCTCCCTCGCATCCTCAACCCCCTCCTCCTTCTTTCCCTCCCTCTCTCCCTACCCACCCTCCCCTAACCCACCCCTCCTCCTCCCAACCTCTCCCCACTCACTTCCCACACCTCGCATCCCTCAACCCCCTCCTCCTCCCTCCTCCCTACCTACCTCCCCCTAACCTACCCTCCCACCCTCTCCCCACCCACTTCTACACTCCCCCCTCGCATCCCTCAACCCCCTCCTCTCTCCTCCCTCCCCACCTACCCTCCTCCCCCCTAACCTACCCTCCTCCCTCCCCACCCCTCTCCCCACCCACCCCCCACACTCTCCCTCGCATCCCTCAACCCCTCCTCCTTCTCTCCCTCCTCTCTCCCTACCTACCTCCCCCTAACCTTCCCTCCTCCTCCCACCCCCTCCCCACCCCCTTCCCTACACCCTCGCATCCCTCAACCCCCTCCCTCCTTCTCTCCCTCCCTCTCTCCCTACCTACCCTCCCCCTAACCTTCCCTCCTCCTCCCACCCCTCTCCCCACCCCCTTCCCCTACACCCTCCCCTCGCATCCCTCAACCCCCTCCCTCCTTCTTCCCTCCCTCTCTCCTACCTACCTCCCCTAACCTACCCTACTCCCCATACCCTCTCTCCCTTCATACATAGGGTGAATAACAACATAGTCATCGTGTAAATGTATGTGCGTGTCCCCTCGCTGATGTCACAAGCCCTCGGTGGCACCCAACTAACTGCATACTGATGGTGATATTATACAAGGTACCTAAGTCTTCGTGTTGCAGAATATACAATCTTTGGCCTCTACACAGCGACTACACGTATACCTGCTGACCACTGATTCTAACCCCGTGTGTGTGTGCGTGTGTGTGTGTGTGTGTGTGTGTGTGTGTGTGTGTGTGTGTGTGTGTGTGTGTGCGCGCGCATTCCTTTGTCTCCGCCTCTATGAGTTGGTGTAAATTGTATTTTCGTGTCACATGTATATGAATGCTTTGTCTGGCCATAGTGAGTGCTCTCTCCATTTTTCCCACCTCTATATTTGACAGCTGCTACAATTATTCAAAGGTTTGTCATGTAATTTCTACCATGAAAAGTTTAAAGCCAATATCGAACAGACTGGTGACTGACAGATGGATAGCGACCAGACAGCCCACTGACAGCCAACTGAAAAATTTAACGACAAAAAAGTAAAAGTTCTAGGGTAAAAAAAACATAATGTTATGTGTATTTTAAATTAAAAATAAACTTGTTTTTAATTTGGTTGATAACGCATCACCAACACGGCACTGAGCCAGATAAAATCACGGCAGTCATTATTTAGTTTTTCATTGTATTATCTCTCGGTCCACCGGTGTTATATCCTTTCTTCTTGTTGGTATTAAGCAAATGTTAAACACCGATGTGGTGAGATGTGTCACACTAGAAACAATTGACAGACACATAGAGAGTATTAAATCAAGTGAATGTTATGCTTTTACTGATGGTTCTGTGCAGACAAACACAGGTAGAACAGGCTGTGTAATTGTGATATATAAAGAAAAAGAGATGATAGTGTCAAACAAACAAAGGCTGAACAACTGGGCCAGCACAACACAAACTGAACTAACTGGAATCTACTGAGACACAGACTACCTCAAAGAAAATGGAGGTGGGGTGATATTCTGTGACTCTGAAAGTGCTTTGAAATCAATGAACAGCCCGTCAGGCTCTATGTCTTAAGTTGTATGTGATATTAAATAAATGTGATAACTGCCAATGAGAACAAATCTCGTATCGAATTTGTGTGGATTCCGTCCCATGTTGGAATCAGGTATCATGACCGTGCTGATAGACTGGCCAATGAGGCATGTAAGAAAGAAAATGTTGACCGTGACCTTGACCTGTCCACTGCTGTGCTTAAAAACATTCAAGACAGAATCATGAACTCTGATCTAGAAGAACTGAGAAATGCAGAGAGACCTGGCAGTTGTAGCATTAGTAAATATGAAAAATTTTGTGACGAGAGGTACCGGTATGGCCAGCATAAGGACAGAACCAGACAATGTGATGTAGTGTGTGTGTGTGTGTGTGTGTGTGTGTGTGTGTGTGTGTGTGTGTGTGTGTGTGTGTGTGTGTGTGTAATTAAGGTAAAAGTTGCGATACTTTAGTTACCTGGACAGTAGGAGGACATTCTGAGTACTCAGCAAAATATTAACAAGTTTTTTTACTTCAGAAAATGAGATAAACTCTCGCTGTTGGACAGTAAAATTCTACACTAGAAATTTTCGCTACCTAGTGCACATTTATCTAATAATATCACCGGGAAAAAAGAGTCCAAGGTCTTTTTTATTCTATTTAATTTATATTAGGTTTTATAATCATGCGAAAAGCTGTTTTAACTAAACTACATTATGCATAGTTGTAATACTGCTATATGTTAACCTCATTTATCTTGGGTGAAAAAGGTCCCGTTCAATTATATTTCAGTGTAATACGAAATAAGTATTGCAAATATCTTAGGCTTTTAAAATCACTGTTATAAATTCATTATTATTATTATTATTATTATTATTATTATTATTATTATTATTATTATTATTATCATTACTTCTATTATTATTATTAATATTATTATTATTATTATTATTAGTATTAGTATTTTTATTATTATTATTATTATTATTATTATTATTATTATTATTATTATTATTATTATTATTATTATTTCTATTATTATTATTATTATTATTATTATTATTATTATTATTATTATTATTAGTAGTAGTAGTAGTAGTTGTATTATTATTATTATTATTATTATTATTATTATTATTATTATTATTATTATTATTATTATTATTATTACAGGTAAGGTGATGAACAGCAGGTGAATTCCTGTCGCCGTCGAACCTTATTAAGGTAATGTCCCTTTAAAGTTACCATAAAATATTAATGGGTTAAAAGTCTTGAAGTCCTGTGAGTTAAAGAACAAACAAATAACTAAAATACAACTAATAATATTTTAGATGCCATCAAAACCAGATTTATTCCGCGGATTTAGTGCAGTAAAAACAAGCATTAGTTATTTTTTCTTCCCAAAACTAAATTAAATTGTTTTGTTTTTTATCACTGCCGATATAGCGAGGTATATTGTATTTGGTCGGGGGATAATTCAACACACGGTACTCACTTGGCTTTAAAACGTAAACAACCAAAAATAAAGGTTTGTGGTCAACTCGTCAGCAGATTACAGTTTGAATGAAGCAATTAATCGCCGCAGTATTTTACGATGTTTGATATCTCTCGTCCCCAAAAACTGAATAACAAAAGTCGAACTGAATCATTGACCAAAAAAGTGCCACGTAAGCTTACTATTGTTTTAAAACGTCACACTATTTACTCTTTCTGTCAGCTAAAATAGACAATTATTTGAACTGACTGACATATCTAATGGGTGATACTATTAATCTTCACTGACAGATATAACAAGCATCTGACTATACAACCTCGCTGACAGATATAGTTATGTTTTATTATGAAGGATAGAGGTAGTCTACGTTCCATTCAGTACAAGACAGTAAATGAAAAACTTAAAAGAAAGGAAATTAACGAAAAACATACAAGAAAAAATTGGATTAATGCGTCATTTTTCTGGTTTTATATATCGTTGAAATGTTTTTTTCCTTCATCCTCAGTTAATTAATCATTGGTGATGAGGTAATTCCATCTTTACGACGATTCTTCCCTCACACGACTGAACAAATAGAGGAATTAAAACATCTTGCATCTCATCTCCACGAAGAAGTGATTCAAGTACACACAATTAAATCTTGTTCTTGCTGACTGAGTCGAATCTTGAACGGCGCTCTCAAGAAAATGAATCTTTTCACTCGTGTATAAAGAGAGTAATCAGGTAAACAGGTAAACATTCATTGTATACTTGAAGAAAACATAAGTGTTCTTCATCTGTTTGGTCAAAGAAAGTTACATAAACAGACACAAGCTGGTGTAATATCATTTTAGCAATATCATTTAAATATTGGCTCAGGCAATTTGAAGCAGGTTCGGGAAATGAAAGCGGAGACCTCATTTAGCCTGAGTGGGGGAAAAAAGACGGCTAGAGAAAGGTAATGGAAATCTTGAAAACGATATCAACCTCGAAATCAATGAGACGGAGTTTTAACCACTTGGGACTGATTCAGGGGACTGTGGAGGGGACCTGGGGGGGACTAGAGGGACCCAAGTGGAGCTCAGGGGGTGTTGGACTACAGGGGGGGGGGGACACGTCTTTGGAGTCTTTGAGAAGGTAATCCATTGGAAGGTTGGAGAGGCACAGTGCACTTTGAGGTACTGGTGAGGTGACTTGTTGAGAGCTCCAGAAAGGTTATTTGTTCTTACGTGAGATGCACTTTATGCCTTGTCGAGAACTCAGAATGGAGACCGAATCAGGATCTTTAAAGGGTGACACTTGTTTCACTTATTCTCCAATATAAACACTTAACGGAAAGCCTGTCTTGAAAAAAATCCTAGAACCTTTGTGAATCATCCAATGAATATAAACTTCGTCGTAAATGATAACCAATAAACACTACAGCCCAGATCGTTATCATCAAGGACTGTTTTTTTTCTCGCAAGGCAAGAAATGGTCATCATCCTCAACGCTGGAAAATTTGTTACAGCCAGATAAAGTCATTTTCTCTCAGCGTGTCGAGAAACCCTTCATTTTGGGGCTCTCAACGTCCCCAAAAAAGCGAGAGGCGAGAGCGAGGGAGAGGGACGGGTGCAGGGGAAGGGGAGGGAAACTAGTGGGAGAGGAGGTGAGGGGAGCTGGGAGGGGAGGGGAGAGGAGGGGAAAGCCAATTAGCCGTGAAGTGATGGCTAACTAATTGCTGGGTGCTGGCCCGCCTCGCACACCAACGCCGCTACCGCCTGACTTATGGAAATGTGACGCGCAAATTACCTCCGGCGAGGCTGTAAAATATGATGACTCGTCCGTGTTGGTCCTCTGCCCCTCCCTCACACTTGAGCTGCTGATGCTGCTGCTCCTCCTCAGACAGTCCAAGTTGCTGTTCAAGTTATTGCGGTTCCTCCTGCTGGTCAGCTAACCCCTGTTCATGGTGTTCCTGCTGCTGTTCTGATTTTATGTGGTTGCAGAGTTTATATCTGGTGCAGAGTTCATACTGTTGCCGCTCATGCTCGAGTTACTCTTGGTCAGGCATTTACTGTTGCTGTTTCTACTGCTCCTACACTGACAGCAGTTGTTTTCTGTGCAGACAACTAACCTTCTCGTCGCATATACTGTAGTTTGAAACCGCTGGTACTGCTGCACAGATAGCTATAGTGAGTGTTGTTTGTATTTATCATCAATAATCAGCTGTTGTTATCATGTTTACGGTCACTCAGTATTGTTCAGACACTCGTACATTCATCTGCCGTCAGTGAATAGTGGTTCTTTGGGGCGCTGTTACCTGTCAGCTTACCTGTAACTGTTAAATGTTCGTATTGGAATAAATGTAGATTTATAGTGATACTACTACTGATGTTGGTAAATTAAATGGTAATAATATAAATAATAATTAAATAGCTGTAATAACAATAACACATTCACACACACACACACACACACACACACACACACACACACACACACACACACACAATGACAAGTATCACTGAGTATGTCTACACCTTCCATCAACACCCGAAAAACATTATCAGGAAAACTACTCGGGCGAAAAGAAATGAACCCAATACTACAAAAAGCAAAAAAATAAATAGAAAAAAAAGGTCTGGCTGACACGCCGACTTGCTGTGTGTCGAAAGTTTTAATCACAAAATAAGAAACTGGACGGGAAGTTTGTTCACTCACTGATTAAATTGAAAATTGAATGAATTTTCGTCTCGAAAAGAACTTCTATTGGCAATTAAAGTTCTGAAGTTAGAAATGTTAAAATGTTAGTGACAGTTCATTTGAAGGGCGTTTAGTCAATCACAAATGAGCGTGTTAGCTTGTGAATGTGTAGTCGTGTAAACGTGTGAGTGTGTGGGCGTGTAAACATGTGAACGCATCCCTTTGGGTAAAACTCTGATACATTAGCACTGTCTTACCACCTTGAACCTACTGGTGGATGGCCAGTACAGAACTTACTTAACACACACCCCCAGTCTTGAACGGGTTCAGCTTTTTGTAGGCGAGTCTTTCGCAGGTAGTACATACAAAACCCACACAGCTGCCACACACGTGAGAGTAAATAGAGCATCAAAATCAATAAAAAAAACCCCACTTCACTAATACTCCTGTAGAGACACTATGACTGATTAAAGACCAAGAGTAAGCCTAAGCCAAGGACCCTCCTGGAAATAAGCAACTGACAGTTATCCTTGGTCAAATTTCCTTACTGTTTACCATTGTCGTTTACCTGTACTGTCTCGCCACATAAGAAACTTTAAACGTAATTGTTACCTGTGCCTCACCTGACACTAACGAGCAAGACACCTGTGAGCCACGATAAGTGTGACACGCTCCTTGGGGTTATTTACCATACATGTTTCTGACACGAGATGTTAACTTCTTTGTTACTCGATGATGACTTTCTAGTTGTTTATACACTTACGGAAACTTTAAATGAGATTCACTTTCACTTAGTTGAATGTTCTTATCTCATGCGTGAATCAATATAGTCATAGTCGTTCTTTAAGACACATTTTGTTGTTCGTTTATTAAAGAGAGTGAACAGTGAAAGATATTTATTTATTTATTTCCTTGTTTATTCTTTTTTTTTTTTGAAAGAACACGACGAAAAAACTAAAATAAAGTGATATCCAGAGTACAGTACAAGTCTTCCCCTCGCTATAGTGCTTGACGCCATTTCACCCGCATTGATTGGAGTCTGACCTTCAACCTTGACCTCTCACTTTCACTAACTTTCACCAAAATGGAATTGATTCATTTTCCCCCTTCAACACCCAACCTGCTGTGCCAACGACCTTATAAAAATGTCGTCTTCGGTTTTTTTTAGTTAATATTTTGTTGTGTGTGTGTGTGTGTGTGTGTGTGTCATGGCCAAGGTTACAGCACGATAAGATCAAACACCGTGACTCTTGGCGACATAAAAACTACTTCATCAATTTTAATAATTTTTAACATAAATATTTTGACATTAAAATTCAACACTTTTAACAAATTTCCTTAAAAATCAGATTATATACTTCTTACACTCACTTAGACGAATATTTACACTCACACGCGAAACATACCAGTACACACGCACAGCTGCACACAATCACACATGCACACGAACACACAAACTCCACCGATACACACACACACACACACACACACACACATGGATACACACAAACACATACACGGAAGCGATTACAATACCAGTTTTCGCCTGAGCCTCCAGAGTGATGTGAAAACTACTGTTCCTCGTCCCTAGCGGAGAACACACACACACACACACACACACACACACACACACACACACACACACACACACACACACACACACACACTAGGTATGTTCACGTTGTTGTTTCTTAGCGTTTTGGGGTGACATAAACCTTAATACCACTAACAGCCGAGACACACCCCCCTCCTCGACCCCCGTGCACACCTAAACTACCCACACTCATATAATTGGCCACTATAAATGAACAAACTGTTGGAATGTGAACTAACCAGACCCCAGAATACCTTACAGAAGGATATTTTGGCTTCTATATTCTTGATATATTTGATGGGGAGAAAAAATCAAAGTCTCGGTTTGTTAGCACACGACTCCATACAAAGAGATCCTGAATCCGGTGTCAGTTTCGTATATATTTTTTTCGGCTCCATAGGTATTGTCTCTAAGATCAAACAAAAGGGATGTGAGCTGCTGGAGGCTAGGCTTTTGTGTTTTGCTGTGAGCGTTTATGTTGTTTACTCACACAACACTTCCTGTGAAATATAAAAGTGACAACAACACCCCTTGCCATTGTCGTGATGAGTTTTGTGTATGTGTGTGTGTCTGTGTGTGTATGTGTGTGTGTGTGCTTCAATCTTTTGTTTTGGAATATTTCATGAACACACACACACACAGACACACACACACACACAGACACACAGACACACACAGACACACAAACACACACAGACACACACACACAGACACACACACACACACACACACACACACACACACACACCTAACACTGATCCCTGCAAATTTCCAACAGCAAGTCTCTCTCTCTCTCGTTGCTACACTGGAAGTATTAAAAGTTGTCTCCGTCGAGGCCAGTTAGTCGAGGCGTTTTAACTTGGGCAAACAATTACTCCAGAGGCTTCGTGTCTCTTGGGGAATCGACCTCCTGCTGTAGGTTTTATCGAGAGTTTTTTCACAGAGGCGATGGCCGAAGGTCGTGGTGGTGGGTGGGGGTGATGGGAGGGGTGGTACTGGTGGTGCAGGGGTGGTGTTGATGGTAGCGGTGGTGCTGCTGGCGGTGTTGATGGTGTTGAAGGAAGCGTCATCCTCTCTCATTTTGTTGTCATAGGGAATGTAATTGATTGAGTCACATGAAGAATAGACACCCCAGCTTATTTCACCGTAAGAATAACCTAACTTAACCTATTCTAACCTAACCTAACTATCATCAGAGTCATTTTTTTGTCAAGGATTACAAGAGTTATGTTAACCCCCCAGGGTGGGATAAAAATCGTATTGTCAACAGAATCACTTTCAGTAGTTAACACAAAAGAATCACATTCATTAGTTAATACTCAAAGAATTCACCTTCGTTAGTTAACATAGAGAACTTCACTTTCAATAGTTAACAAGAGAGAATTTTATTTTATTAGTTAACACATTATTTTTCTTTAGTTAACAACAGAGAACTTCGCTTTTCCATTAGTTAATACATAAAGAAAAATTTAAATAGAAAATAATCTCTACTGTATCTCACATTACAGAAAACGTCTTTAGAACCCCTGGCAATTATTTTACTCTTGTAACTCTCAATATCTTCCTCCAAAAACACTAATTAATATCCACATACTCTTAGAAAACAACAAGAAAACACTTACACAAAATAAGCAAAGAGAGAACTGGTTTCAATTTTTGTTACAGGTACATACAGACAATACTGTCTTTCCACATGTTGGTATTTGTCCTCTTTCGAAAACAATATTAGAACCCCTTAAATAAGACTAAGAAACCAGATCCCCCCAAAAATAGAGAACAGGTTTCATTTATTTCAGATGTTCATATTTACTGTATGTTCATTTTTTCGTTAATATTCATTCTTTCTAAAAAAAAAAGATATCAGAACACACAAAAAAGGATTAAAAAATACTGGTAGTGTTGGGCGGTGTGCGTACGTGTGTGAGGAAGCAAATGGTGTGTGGTAATGGACGGGCTGGTTGGGTCAGCCCCTATTCCCTGTGTCTCACCTTACACACACACACACACACACACACACACACACACACACACAGGGGGCTAAAAGATAGTCATGCTGACCCTCCCATCATCATATATCTCAAGGGGTAGACACAAAAAATATATATTCACCTTTGACAAACTTTTAGCATTGTATCCTTGAAGGTGTTGACGAGGTACATGGGGCCTTCTCGACACCCGGGATGATGGGAATCTGTGTGTTGCTTCTACGGGTACTGGTACTTGGTTGGTGTTTCCGTGTTTTGTTTTTATCTCGTTCTGTGTGTTTGAGTTTTTCTTTGTCTCTCGTGTTTTTTTTTTAATGTTTCAGGTGTTGTACTCTCTCTCTCTCTCTCTCTCTCTCTCTCTCTCTCTCTCTCTCTCTCTCTCTCTCTCTCTCTCTCTCTCTTTATGTTTTCCCTAGTCTCTCTTTCTCTTTCTGTCCCCCAGTCGTTCTCTCTCTCTCTCTCTCTTCGTTCTCCCCCTTCACTCTCCCTCACTCTTCCTCTCTGGTGGCCCACTGGACCGTGTTGGCCGCCCTCCCTCGAGTATTAGGAGACAATAACACTCTCCTCTACGCCCACCCCTGCGTCAGTCACCACCCCACCCTCCACCCACACTCACGCCCACCCCCCCTTCCCCCATGCCACTGCACTAGTAACGTCCATTTCCCCCCTCAGTACACCACACATCCAGAACCCACAGTCCTGCCCATACCTACATTCAGCTCCACATCAACCCATATTCATAGACACACCCATACCCATAACTCAACACTCACACCCACGCCTAAACCCATGTCAATATATCCTATATCCTTTGCCCACGTCCACAGCTAAGAACCCACACCTAGTCCTCACGCCCACACCCAGTCAATACATCTTATACCCTCTGCCGACCTACATACCCAATTGCCCACACATTAACCCACACAGGAGTCGTTAGTGTAGCTATCAGAATAACCTTCCATATTATTCTCACATAGAGCACCCAATTCTCCTGCCTAAAACAACACACACACACACACACACACACACACACACACACACACACACACACACACACACACACACACACACACACACACACACACACACACACACACACACACACACACACACACACACACACCACACACACCATTAAATGTGAAGGTGATAGTGGTAGTCCCTGGCTGACTTAGGTTGTGTATTGTGTTTAATCAGTGAGTTATGGTGTTTACAGTGTCCTGGTGAGATAGTGTTGTGGTTCATGGTGTATAGATGAGCTTCCTCTACCTATCTGTATCGAGAGATAATTAAGGTCTTGTATGATGTAACATGAGGAGAAAGGAGTATGTGTTACCTTTAAGGAATCACCTGATGAATTAGACACTTCACCATATTTCACTTTAAGATTAGTCCCCCTAACGCTAATTTAATCTAATCTAACCTCATCTTACTTAACCTAACCTAATCTAATCTAACTTAACCTTACCTTACCTTACCTTACCTTACCTTACCTTACCTAACCTTACCTTACCTTACCTTACCTTACCTTACCTTACCTTACCTTACCTTACCTTACCTTAACCCCAGGTAGCTTCAGGATCGTTAATCTTTGGGTGAAATAAGCTGGGGTGTCTAATCTTCACGTGATCCCACTTAAGCTTGTAATAGGTATAAATGCTTGGAGGTGAATAGGAAGGAGTGGGGGGAAGTGGAGTGAGTAAATGAGAATTAGGGGAGTGGAGAGAGGAAGATGAAAGGAAAGGTAGAGTGGAAAGAGAGGTGGATGAGAGGGAAAGAGAAAACGTGAGGCTTGGGGAATCTGGGTAAGGGGGGGTGAGGGGAGGACGTAATAAGAGGAAAGGAATAGAAAAAAAATTGGAAGAAAACAAAAACAAGAAGAGAAGGAAGGGGAGGTTGGGTTGGGGTGCATGGGTAATGTGGAGGGGGCAGGTGATGGGGCGATCCTCCCCTCCTGCCTTACACAAACATCAACTCACCATGACGTCTGCTATTTGCGTAAACTGTCCCTCGGGTTGGTATCGCCGTCTCGTATTACCCAGCACATCACCGTCTGGGGCCGCCTCACCTCACCCACGGGACACGCGACACACATACACTGGCCAGGTATAATCAAGGGGATAATCTACGTATAGGAAATGGATCCAGACGTAACAACTCATTCACAAAAGTTCCTGTCGACCTCTCTTGCTGTTTTGTGAATCCCTAGACTCGTGAACCCGAAGCAGTAGACAGTGATGTATTATTCTGTCCTTTAATGCTTCGGATTTCCTAGTCTGAATCTCGGGGTTTGTGTTTCAAGAGGAGAGGCGACAGGACTTTCGTGGGGAGGAGAGATGAGAAGATAGTGTTCCTCTTGGTGCCATGATGGGGGGGGGGGTTATCTTGCATAATGCCATCTCATACTTCAGAGGAAAGATCTCGTCGTTCCAGTAGTGAAGTGTCAAGTTATACAAGCAGTTTTATGAGTAGTTTGTCTCCTGTCTCACCGGCCAAGGCCCAGTACAGTGTTATTTCTTGAGTATATGTCGATGGTGTAGTGAACATTCCCGTATATCAAGTTATCCAATGGTCTCAGAGATCAGTTATGATGAATTGTCTACCACATATCCTCTTCCTCGACAACCCATAGGTACTTGTTATATGTGAGACGTAAATAAACGTATCATTCACATCATATCCATTCACCTGTACGAGCATCACCTGTTTCTCTCACATTTAGTTTTATCATTACCGACTAAATTATCTTCTTCACGATATATAACTGGACCTAGATGATGGGTAAGAGATGATGATGTGTCTTATTTATTATCGGGTGGTTAAAGTGGGTGGGTGGGTGGTTAGGGTGGGTGGTTAGGGTGGGTGAAGAGGTGGAAAGACGAGGTATTGACGCGGCCTGATCACCGGACGATATAAACGAGGCATTTTATATCCCCGTAGACCTTTTACCTCCTTTATATGGCAACGATCAAGACGAGGGAGACAGACCCACCGGAAGGGGCCCTCAGGTGTACTGGCTACCTGTATGCTTCTCACAGGGGACAGCTAGGAGAGGTTAGGGAGAGGTTAGGAGAGGTTGGGAGAGGTTAGAAGAGGTTGGGAGAGGTTAGGAGAGGTTGGGAGAGGTTGATTGATGTTAGGGAGAGGTTAGAAGAGGTTAGGAGAGGTTAAGAGAGGTTGGGAGAGTATTACATAGTTAATTGTTGGTAGAGGGGTATTACAGAATGTGCGTGAGTGCGTTATATACGTCTGTGTACACAAACACACGCACTGACTCACCGTACCCGTTGCAAAATACAATTCCCTCACCTGGCGAGAAAGAAAATCAATTAATTGACGAGGTATCAGGTATTGTTGTCAGTCGCTCAGGTGTTTTCTCGTACTAATTAGGCCCTCACAGGTGGTACTGAATAAGATTGTCTCACTCTTCCTCGTTGGAGATACTGTAATAGAATTAAATTAGAATTAAAGAGAATTACTGTTTAATACTGAATTACATTGTCAGGAAACTTTGAGTTACATTAAAGCTAAAATACTTTATACTCTACAAATATTTACTATGTAACAGAATAATTAAAATTAAAATCACGTTAAGATTAGGAGACCCAGCTTAAGTCACCTGATGATTAGACGCGCTAATGCTACCTGGAGGGGTTAGGTTAGGTTAGGCTGGATTAGGTTAGGTTAGGATAGGTTAGATTAGGTTAGATTATGTTAGGTTAGGTTAGGTTAGGTTAGGTTAGGTTAGGTTAGGTTAGGTTTGGTTAGGTTAGGTTAAGGTGAAATAAGTTGGGGTCACTAATATTCAGGTGAGACAAATAGATAAAAATAGGAAAACCAGCCATCTCTCCCTCCCGAGCAAGGATGGCAATTGATTGGTTGTGGTGTTGGGGAGACAAGAGACAAATGAGAGACAATAATAACCTGTATTCTACCCACCTTCTCGTTTCTCAGATAGAGAGATGGAGGTCTCTTGGTGTTCTGCTGAGAGATGAGAGATAATGTGTAACTGAGGGGAAAAGATAGCTCGTGTGGTTGAGAGATGAGAGATAATGTAGAACTGAGAAAGAAAGATAACACGTGGGGTTGAGAGATGAGAGATAAAGTTAGGTAACGAGGAGTCCCGGAGGCTCGAACCACGGACCCTTAAGAACTGGAGGCGAGCGTACTATCCACTCAGCCTCCTTGCCCATTATATTGAGTAATAGCATAGAATTTCAGCTCTTAAAGGAGAGTCTTTTGTCTGGACGAGTGAGGGAAAGATGGGACACTCAAGAGCCTCAACCCATTTAGTACATTATACAGCATGATGTGTGAAGTAGGAGTGGCAATCATAATGTAGCTCTCTCACTTTAACCACGTGTGTATAGGGAGGCAGAGGGACGGTATGTGGGCAGCAGAGAAGAGGTGAGACACATTAAGGTCATTACAGTAAAAAACCTCTATTTAACGGACTATATGGAGAGGAAAATCCGTTATATCAAGGGTCCGTTAGATGTAAAACCTCCATATAATGAGCTAATAAGGAGATAAAAGTCCGTTATATCGAGGGTCCATTAGATGTGAAACCACCAGTGTTCTTAGTAATCTAGAATACGTTTCGTAAAACCTTACTGGCGGCTTAATTACTGAAACGCCATAATATAACAACACTCAGTATTAGTCCTGATCACTCCTACGGGATCCATTTTCATTACAGGATGGTACATGGGAAGTGACAGCCATAGTGTAGCAATTATCTCCTAACTTAACCTAACCTAACCTAACCTAACCTAACCTAACCTAATCTAACCTAACCTAACCTAACCTAACCTAACCTAACCTAACCTAACCTAACCTATCATAATCTCAACTATTTACCCTTTATATAATAGTACAATAGAAAGCAGGAAGGGAGAGGAAAAAAATAACGATAAATGAATAAATTTAGAAGGAAAAAAAATAACCAATGATATAACGAGTTTCTTGCTGGGAGGAAATGGAAAGATTATTTTTTTTTTTCTAACGCACAAAAAAATAAATAAGTTGAATTTAAATGAAGAAATAAAAATGATGCGAGCTTGGTGAGAAAAGTATAATGAAAAAAAGAAAAAGAAAAAGTTTGTGAAAGTTAGAACGATTCAGGTTGGAGAATTTCATGAGAGAGAAAGAGAGGGGTTAGAGAGAGAGTCATAAAAATTGTAGTAAACAGTAAAATATTAAACAGGTGGAACTGACTGAGGCGTGAGGGAGAAAAGAGCATAAGTTGGTGAGGGGAGGAGCCTAGGCCTACTGAGGGGAAGAGCATAGGCCTAATGAGGGGAGTAACCCAGGCCGTGTGAGGGGAAAGAATTCAGGCCTACTGAGGGGAAGAGCCTAGGTAATGAGGGGAGGAACCTAGGCCTACTGAGGGGAGGAACCTAGGTCTAGTGAGGGGAGGAAAGGGGAAGAGGAAGGTAAAGGAGGGGAATAGAAAACTGTTACTACATCATGGTGGGAATGAGGGGAAGTCTTGACAGGAATTTCTCACTGAAGTTTAGAAAAGAGGACAGAGGAAATGGTCTTGTGTAGCTAAGTGAGGGGAAATAACTGAAGGATAAAAGGGGAAACAAAGTGAGAGAAGAGAGAATAAAGAAGAGACATAGGGAGGGTGAGAGATAATGAGTGGAGGTGAGAGAAGAAATGTACGCAAAGAGAAAGAGAGAGAGAGGAGGACGGTAGCGAATAATGAATAAGAGAAAGAGAAGAGAATGACTGAGAATGTGAGAAAATTAGAAGAAAAACCATTCGTCATTGTACAAGGTCTATCTTTGAAGGCATTTAAACACGGGTTGTACATTGGTTAATACTCTTGACCTTTGTAGTGGTGATGTTAGGGAAATATTATGCATTTATTGTTTGGTCTAAGAGCTACAGTAATCCTCAGTTTAAGCTTATGTAGATGGACCTAATATGAGAATGTATACACAGAAATATATCCCCCGTTTTACACACACACACACACACACACACACACACACACAAACAAACACACACACACACACACACACACACACACACACACAGTAATAAACATTCAAACAATTAAGTTTTATATTCATGTTCCTAATAAAAACATTACAGTAAAGGATTCAAAGGAGTTCAATTAGACTTGATGGCGTCGTTATGTTTATTTAAAAAGAAAGAGATTCATTTTCGTCTCTGAAATTATACCTTTTTTTTTACTTTTTTTCTTCTCGTGACTTTTTTCCCCCATCTAGAGTTTAAATTAATTTTGTTGGGTAGGAATGAAATGTATATTGATATTTTCGTTTTTTTTTAATAATACGCTGTCATTATTACGTTAATTATATTAGTCAGAAGATATTTTCTTGTTTAGTTCTAGTTGTTTATGAGTCCAAGCCAGGTGTGTGTGTGTGTGTGTGTGTGTGTGTGTGTGTGTGTGTGTGTGTGTGTGTGTGTGTGAGAGCCGCTGAACTGCCACATTATAATATATATCCACGACCAAAACAACCACATGTAGAGTCAACAGTTAAATCCATAATTCACTAGTACTTAACACACACATACCCACCGAGTACTAACACCGAGTACTAACACTAGACTGTACACTTCCACTGAGTACTGCACGACGCACTTTCTACAACAATATGAAATAAAATGCCAAAGTAAACAGTTGAGACTAACACTCCGCCTCGACCGTCACAATAACCGGGGCACCTAAAGACTGTCTCTGTGTTTGTCGTGAGGCATCGTGGAGGGACTCGGGTACCAACTGAGTGGATAACGCCATAGGGTACCTGCTGAGTGGATAACGCCATAGGGTACCAACTGAGTGGATAACGCCATAGGGTACCAGCTGAGTGGATAACGCCATAGGGTACCTGCTGAGTGGATAATGCCATAGGGTACCAACTGAGTGGATAACGCCATAGGGTACCAACTGAGTGGATAACGCCATAGGGTACCAGCTGAGTGGATAACGCCATAGGGTACCCTGGAGTGGATAATGCCATAGGGTACCAGCTGAGTGGATAATGCCATAGGGTACCCAGCTGAGTGGATAACGCCATAGGGTACCAAGGAGTGGATAACGCCATAGGGTACCTGCTGAGTGGATAATGCCATAGGGTACCTGCTGGTGGATAACATAGGGTACCAACTGGTGGATAACGCCATGGGGTATCAGCTGGTGGATAACGCCATAGAACCTGCTGAGTGGATAACGCCATAGGGTGCCAGCCTGAGTGGATAACGCCATAGGGTACCTGCTGAGTGGATAACGCAATGGGGCAACAGGGTACCTGAGTGGATGCTGGAGTGGATAATGCCATAGGGTACCTGCTGAGGATAACGCCGGTACCCTGAGTGGATAATGCCATAGTGGATAAAGTGGACGCCATAGGTACCTGCTGAGTGGATAACGCCACCTGCTGAGTGGATAAGCCTAGGGTACCTGCTGAGGGTGGATAAATGCCATAACGGGTACCTGCTGAGTGGATAACGAGGGTACCAGCTGAGTGGATAATGCCATAGGCCAGGGTGCCGCTGGAGTGGATAATGCCATGGGCCATAGGGTACCTGCTGAGTGGATAACGCCAGGGTACCGCCGAGTGGATAACGCCAGGGTACCTGCTGGTGGATGCCATAGGGTACCTGCTGAGGGTGCCTGCTGAGTGGATAACGCCATGCTGGTGGATAATGCCATAGGGTACCTGCTGAGTGGATAACGCCATATGGCTGAGTGGATAACGCCAGGGTACCCTGGAGTGGATAACGCCATAGGGTACCTGCCTGAGTGGATAACGCCATAGGGTGCCTGCTGGTGATAACGCCATGGCTAACCACTGGGGATAATGCCACCTGGTGGATAACGCCAGGGTACCTGCTGAGTGGATAACGCCATAGGTACCTGCTGGTGGATAATGCCATAGGGTACCAGCTGAGTGGATAATGCCATAGGGTACCTGCTGAGTGGATAACGCCATAGGGTACCTGCTGAGTGGATAACGCCATGGGGTACCTGCTGAGTGGATAACGCCATAGGTACCTGCTGAGTGGATAATGCCATAGGTACCTGCTGAGTGGATAACGCCATAGGGTACCTAGGTGGATTTGTGAGTGGATAACGCCATAGGCACCTGCTGGATAACGCCATAGGGTACCTGCTGAGTGGATAACGCCAACTGAGTGGATAACGCCATAGGGTACCAGCTGAGTGGATGGTGGATAACGCCATAGGGTACCAGCTGAGTGGATAACGCCATAGGGTACCTGCGAGTGGATAATGCCATAGGTACCTGCTGGTGGATAACGCCATAGGGTACCTGCGAGTGGATAACGCCATAGGGTACCTGCTGAGTGGATAACGCCATAGGGTACCTGCGAGTGGATAACGCCATAGGGTACCCAGGAGGATAACGCCATAGGGTACCTGCTGAGTGGATAACGCCATAGGGTACCAACTGAGTGGATAACGCCATAGGGTACCAGCGAGTGGATAACGCCATAGGGTACCTGCGGAGTGGATAACGCCATAGGGTACCAGCTGAGTGGATAACGCCATAGGGTATCATACTATCATAGTCTAAAATGTTCATAAAGTTTAATATCTCTCTGAACAACTTCAAGATTACCCTCCACCCCACCTTCAACCCCCACCACACCACCACCACACTACACCACATCCTTAACCCCACCACATCTATAACTCCCCACACCACACACACACACACACACACACACACACACACCCAACACATCCCCACCATACTACCCCACATCCTCACACTCCCCACCACACCTTCCAATCCCCACCACGCCCCCTACCACATCACCACCCACCAACCTCACCCCTCCCCTGCACACGAGAACACAAGCACTCATAGACAACAAGCACAAAGGGTTACTCAATAGACACATGTCGTTACCAACCCGCATATTATTCTCCAAGCAAATTCTCGGAGCGTCTTGATGTGTGCTTAAGTCTTCATTCATCAGCTGGAGTAATCAGGTGTTTGTGACGCGCGGGTAAACAAGCTGGTCCATTCAGCTTAGTTGGGAAGGAGGAGGAAGAGAAGGAGGAGGGCATTATACTCCTCTCTGATATTAACAATAGTACCTGACTTGTTCCTACTCTTCGTTTATGTCACTATTCTCTATAACTCTCTATAATTCGTACGTTAATTGATATATTTTGTTAATATTTACGCTTGTTCTTTATATTCACGTACGTTCTTAGATATATATAGATTATATTTACGTACAATAACGGACAAAAGTTGACTCCCTGTGGTGAAACTGAAGTCACGGGGATGAGTCTCTGAACTGACTTAGCCTGACTCATCTGGTATGAGTTAAAATATCGTACTCAATGTGTAAAGTTATTGTACTCGTGGGGTTAAGGCATCGTAATCATGAGTTATTCCTATTGTACTCAGCGATTTGTTTAAGTCATTTTATTATCGTGATTAAGTCATTGTACTCAAGAGGTATAGCTACTTTACTTAAGGGTTTAAGTCATTTTGCTGAAGGACTCAAGTTATCGTACTCAAAAGGATACGATATCGTCATCACTGGATTCAGGAAGGTTGGCATCGTACTCAAAGCATTAAGAGTACCATAAATGAGTCCAATACTCGTCGTAGCTTATAGTTCTATTCATATAACATGTTTCGTACTCTGATTCACATTCTGTGTGTGTGTGTGTGTGTGTGCGTGTGCGTGCGTGTGTGCGTGTGTCTCTTATGTACCGGTGATCTCAATACTATCAACACTATATACTGCCTCTCTCTCTCTCATATATAACATCAGGTAAAAATAACATGTTCTTTTTTGTTTAATCCTGTAATGGATGTTTGAAAGTTGCAACGAACTACATATGAGAAAGGAAAAAAAGTAGCTTTAGATATAAGAGGTAAACTATTTAAATTAAATTAACTTGCCCAGGGAGCGTAATTTAATTCACGTATATATGTTATTCACACCTTTTGATGTAAGGGAACTGTGACTGTCTTCTCGTCTTGTTTTCAGTGTTAAGTGATTAATGAGGTCCACATTAGCTAGAATAAGTGCATAGGTATTATGTTTTGATTCGTCTATTGAGGATGATGGCAACACTCACACACACACACACACACACACACACACACACACACACACACACACACACACACACACACACACACACACACACAACCACCAAACTACCTCTACTCATCACTTCACCACTCACCATCACAGCCACCACCATCCCTATCACCACCAACCACCACCATCACCAACAACCACCACCACCACCACCACCATCACAGCCACCACCATCACCATCACCACCAACCATCAACCACCACCACCCACCACCCATCACAGCCACCCACCATCCCCATCACCACCATCATCACCACCAACCACCATCACCACCACCATCATCACAGCCACCACCATCCCATCACCACCAACCACCACCATCACCACCAACCAATTCAAATCCACCACCATCACTACTAACACCACTACAGCCACCCACTCATCCCCATCACCACCAAACTTCACCTCATCACCACCAATTTCACCATCACCACCACCACCAACCACCATCATCACCCAATTTCATTCACCACCACCACCATCACAGCCACCCACCATCCCCATCACCACTCACCATCACCAACCACCACCACCATCCCCATCACTCACCACCCACTCAACCACCACCATCACAGCCACCACCATCACCACCAACCACCACCACCATCACCACCACCACCACCCATCACCACCACCTACCAACCACCTCATCATCACCACTATCAACACCACCATCAGCCACCACCATCCCACCACCAACCACCATCATCACTCAACCACCACCACCACCACCATCCCATCACCACCAATTACCACTAATTATCATCACAGCTACCACCATCCCTATCACTACCAACCACCATCATTTCACCAACCACCAACACCACCACCATCATCATCTACCACCACCACCATCACCACCACCTCACTACCACCACCACCAATTATCATCATCTCCGTGGTGGTCCCCTGGGGTGCCTAAAGTTCAGGTGGTCCCCTGGGGTGCCAAAGTTCAGGTGGTCCCCTGGGGTGCCTAGTTCAGGTGGTCCCCTGGGGTGCCTAAAGTTCAGGTGGTCCCCTGGGGTGCCTAGTTCAGGTGGTCCCCTGGGTGCCTAGTTCAGGTGGTCCCTGGGGTGCCTAAAGTTCAGGTGGTCCTGGGGTGCCCAGTTCAGGTGGTCCCCAAGTGCTCAGTTCAGGGTCCCCCAAGTCAAAGTTCAGGTGGGTCCCCTGGGGTGCCTAAAGTTCAGGTGGTCCCCTGGGGTGCTCTAAAGTTCAGGTGGTCCTGGGTGCCTAAAGTTCAGGTGGTCCCCTGGGGTGCCTAAAGTTCAGGTGCAGGTCCTCCCTCTGGGGTGTGTCCCCTGGGGTGCCTAGTTCAGGTGGTCCCCTGGGGTGCCTAAAGTTCAGGTGGCCCTGGGTGCTCAGTTCAGGTGGTCCCTGGGTGCCTAAAGTTCAGGTGGTCCCCTGGGGTGTTCAGGTGGTCCCCTGGGGTGCCAAATGGTGGTCCCCAGTTCAGTGGTCCCCTGGGGTTTCCAAAGTTCAGGCGGTCCCCTGGGGTGCCTAAAGTTCAGGTGGTCCCCTGGGGTGCCTAAAGTTCAGGTGGTCCCCAAGTTTCAGTTCAGGTGGTCCCCTGGGTGCCTAAAACCAGGTCCCCTGGGGTGCCTAAAGTCTTCAGGTAATCCCCAGCCCAGGTGGTCCCCTGGGTGCCTAAAGTTCACAGGTGAACTCCTGGGGTGCCTAAAACTGTGTGGTCCCTGGGGTGAAGTTCAGGTGGTCCCTCTCAAAGTTCTAAAGTTCAGGTGGTCCCCGGGGTGCCTAAAGTTCAGGTGGTCCTTGGGGTGCCTAAGTTCAGGTCCCCTTGGGGTGTCGAAAAGTTCAGGTGGTCCCCTGGGTGCCTAAAGTTCAGGTGAATCCCCAGCCTGAAACTAGGTGGTCCCCTGGGGTGCCTAAAGTTCAGGTGGTCCCTGGGGTGCCTAAAGTTCAGGTGGTCCCCTGGGTGCCTAGCCAGGTGGTCCCTGGGGGTGCCTAAAGTTCCAGGCAGCCCCTCTGGGGTGCCTCTGGAAGTTCCAGGGTGGTCCTGGGGTGCCTTAAAGTTCAGGTGGTCCCCGGGGTGCCTGGGGTGTTCAGGTGGTCCCCAAGTTTGAAAGTTCAGTGGTCCCCTGGGGTGCCTAAAGTCCAGGTGTCCCCTGGGAAGCCTAAAGTCCCTGGGGTGCCTAAAGTTCGTGGTGGTCCCCTGGGGTGCTCTAAAGTTCAGGTGGTCCCTGGGGTGCCTAAAGTCTGTGGTGGCCCCTGGGTGCCAAAGTTCAGGCAGTCCCTTGGGGTGCTCAGTTCACAGGTGGTCCCCTGGGTGCCTAAACAGGTGGTCCCCAAGCCTAAAGTTCAGGGTGGTCCCTGGGGTGCCTAAAAGTCCAGGTATCCCTGGGGTGCCCAAAATTCAGGTGGTCCCCTAGGCCTGAAGTTCAGGTGGTCCCTGGGGTGCCTAAACCAGGTGGTCCCCTCTGGGTGCCTAAAGTCTGGGTGGTCCCCTTGGGGTGCTCTAAAGTTCAGGTGGTCCCTGGGGGTGCCTAAAGTTCAGGTAGTCTCAAAGCCTAAGTTCAGGTGGTCCCTGGGCAGCTCTAAAGTTCAGTGTCCCCTGGGTGCTTCCAAAGTTCAGGTGGTCCCCAAGTGCCCAAGTCCCCTGGGGTGTCAAAGTTCCAGGTGGTCCCTGGGGCGCCTAAAGTTCAGGTGGTCCCCTAAAAGCCTAAGCTCCAGGTGGTCCCTTGGGGCGTCTTTAAAGTTCAGGTGGTCCCTGGGGTGCCTAAAGTTCAGGTGGTCCCCTGGGTGCCTTAAAGTTCAGGTGGTCCTGGGGTGCTCTAGTTCAGGTGGTCCCCTGGGGTGCCTAAGTTCAGGTACCTGGGTGCCTAAAGTTCAGGTGGTCCCCTGGGGTGCCTAAAGTCTGTGTGGTCCCCTGGGTGCCTTAAAGTTCAGGTGGTCCCCTGGGGTGCCTAAAGTTCAGGTGGTCCCTGGGTGCCTAAAGTTCAGGGTCCTGGTGCTGAAGTTCAGGTGGTCCCTGGGGTGCCTAAAGTTCAGGTGGTCCCTGGGGTGCCTAAAGCTCAGGTGGTCCCTGGGTGCCTAAAGTCCAGGTGGCCCTGGGGTGCCTAAAGTTCAGGTGGTCCCCCTGGGTGCCCAGTTCAGGTGGCCCTTGGGTGCCTAAAGTTCAGGTGGTCCCTGGGGTGCCTAAAGTTCTAGGTGGTCCTGTGCCTAAAGTCTAGGTGGTCCCTTGGGGTGCCTGCAAGCCCAGGTGGTCCCCAAGTTTTAAAGTTCAGGTCCCCTGGGTGCCTAGTTCAGGTGGTCCCCTGGGTGCCTAAAGTTCAGGTGGCCCCTGGGTGCCTAAAGTTCAGGTGGTCCCCGGTGCCTAAAGTTCAGGTGGTCCCCTGGGGTGCCTAAAGTTCAGGTGGTCCCCAAGTTCAAGTCTGCACTTCAAAAGTCGGAAGTTCAGGTGTGTCCCCTGGGTGCCCAAAGTCCAGGTGGTCCCCTGGGGTGCCTAAAGTTCAGGTGGTCCCCAAGTCTAAAGTTCAGTGTCCCTCTGGTGCCTAAAGTTCAGGTGGTCTCTGGGGTGCCTAAAGTTCAGGTGGTCCCCTGGGGTGCCTCTAAGTTCAGGTGGTCCCTGGGTGCCTAAAGTTCAGTGGTCCCCTGGGGTGCCAAAGTTCAGGTGGTCCCTGGGTGCCAAGTTCAGGTGGTCCCTGGGGTGCCTCAAAGTTCATGTGGTCCCTGGGGTGCCTAAAGTTCAGGTGGTCCCCTGGGGTGCCTAAAGTTCAAAGTGGTCCCCTGGGTGCCTAAAGTTCAGGGCCCTCCCTAAGTGCTCAAAGTTCATGTGGTCCCTGAGTGCCCAGCTCAGGTGGTCCCCTGGGGCCTAAGTTCAGGTGGCCCCTGGGTGCCTAAAGTTCAGGGTGGTCCCTAAGTGCCTAAAGTTCAGGTGGTCCCTGGGGTGCTCAAAGTTCAGGTGGTCCCTAAGTCCTAAAGTTCAGGTGGTCCCCTGGGTGCTCAAAGTTCAGTGGCCCCTAGTGCCAAAGTTCATGGCCCCACCAAAGCAGTGATCCCTGGTGCCTAAAGTTCATGACCCTCAAAAAGTTCATGTGGATCCCTAAAACCTTTCCCAAGCCTTCAGGTGTCCCTTGTGCCTAAAGTCCAGGTATCCCTAGAAGTGCCTAGTCAGCATACTTGGGGTGCCAAAGTCCAGGTGATCCCTGGGGTGCCTAAGTTCAGGTGATCCTGGGGTGCCTAAAGTTCAGGTGATCCCTGGGTGCCTAAAGTTCAGGTGATCCCTGGGGTGCTCTAAAGTTCAGGTGATCCCTTGGTGCTCTAAAGTTCAGGTGATCCTGGGGTGCCTAGTTCAGGTGATCCCTGGGGTGCCTAAAGTTCAGGTGATCCCAAAAAGTCTCAAAGTTCAGGTGATCCCAGCCAAAACCCAGGTGATCCCAAAACCTAAAGTTCAGGTGATCCCTGGGTGCCTAAAACCAGGAGATCCCCATCTAAAGTTCAAAGTGATCCCTGGTGCCTAAAGCCAGGTGATCCCTGGGGTGCCAAAAGTCCAGGCATCCCTGGGAGCCTAAAGTTCAGGTGATCCCTGGGTGCCTAGTTCAGGTATCCTGGGTGCCCAAAGTTCAGGTGACCCTGGGGTGCCAAAGTTCAGCGATCCCCTGCCCAAAACCAAGTGATCCCTGGGAGCCCAAATTCACAGTGATCCTGGTGGCCAAAAGTTCAGAGATCCCTGGGTGCTAAGTTCAGGTGATCCCTGGGTGCTAAAGTTCAGGTGATCCCCGGGCGCCTAAAGTTCATGGATCCCCAAAACCAAGCAGGATCCCTCAGTGCCAAAGTTCAGGTGATCCCCGGTGCCTAAAGTTCAGGTGATCCCCTGGGTGCCCAAAGTTCAGGTGATCCCTGTGCCTAAAGTTCAGGCGAACCCTGCAACCTAAAGTCTCAGATCCCTGGTGCCAAAGTTCAGTGATCCCAAGTTCAAAGTTCAGGTGATCCCTGGGTGCCTGTTCAGGTGACCCTAAGCCTAAACCTCATGATCCCTGGGTGCCCAAAACCAGGGATCCTCCAAACAACCCTGGGGTGCCTAAAGTTCAGTGATCCCCCAAAGTTCAGGCATGATCCCTGGGTGCCTAAAGTCAGGTGATCCCCTGGGATGCCAAGTTCAGGATCCCAGTCTAAATCATTGATCCCTGGGTGCCCAAAGTTCAGTGATCCGGTGCCTAAAAGTTCAGGTGATCCTGGGCAGCCAGTTCAGGTGATCCCTAAAACAAAGTTCAGGTGTGATCCCTGGGTACCAAAGTTCAGGGTGATCCCTGGGTGTTCCAGTTCAGTGTGATCCTTGGGTGTGTTCAGGTGATCCTGGGTGCTTAAAGTCCAGGTGTGATCCCCGGGGTGCCCAAAGTTCAGGTGGTCCTGTACCAAAGTTCAGGTGGTCCCAAAAGGCCCACATGAACATTGATCCCCAAAGTTCAGCAACCCCTGTCCTGAAGTTCAAATCCCTGTAGTTGCCCAAAGTCAACAAGGGTCCCAAAGTTCAGTGACCCTAAGTCCAAAGTTCAGACCCCCAAAAACAAAGTCCAGTGACCACCCAAAGTCCAAATCCCAAAACCCCAAAACCAGGTGGTCCCTGGGTGCCCAAAGTTCAGGTGGTCCCAAAGCTCTAAAGTTCAGGTGGCCCCTCAGTGCCTAAAGTTCAGGTGGTCCCCAGGGGTGCCCCAGTTCAGGTGGTCCCCTGGGGTGCCTAAAGTTCAGGTGGTCCCCTAGGTGCCTAAAGTTCAGGTGGTCCCCAAAGTCTAAAGTCCAGGTGGTCCCTTGGGTGCCTAAGTTCAGGTGGTCCCCTGGGGTGCCTAAAGTTCAGGTGGTCCCTGGGGTGCCAAGTTCAGGTGGTCCCCAAGTGCCTAAAGTTCAGGTGGTCCCTGGGGTGCTTTAAAGTTCAGGTGGTCCCTAAAAGCCAAAGTTCAGGTGGTCCCTCGGGTGCTAAAGTTCAGGTAGTCCCCTGGGGTGCCAAAGTTCAGGTGGCCCCTGGGGTGCCTAAAGTTCAGTGGTCCCCTGGGTGCCTAAAGTTCAGGTGGTCCCCTGGGGTGCCTAAAGTTCAGGTGGTCCCCTAGTTTGAAGTTCAGGTGGTCCCCTGGGTGCTCTAAAGTTCAGGTGGTCCCCTGGTGCCTAAGTTCAGGTGGTCCCTGGGGTGCCTAAAGTTCATGTCCCCTGGGTGCCCAAAGTTCAGTGGTCCCCTGGGTGCCTAGTTCAGGTGGTCCCCTGGGG
>NW_024732555.1:0-23959 GCF_018991925.1 Homarus americanus
TATGGTAGATAGTGCTATGTTATGGTAGATGTGGTATGTTATGGTAGATAGTGTTATGTTATGGTAGATAGTGTTTATGTTATGGTAGATAGTGTTATGTTGTAATTGGATAGTGTTATGTTATAAGTAAAGATGAGTGTTATGTTATGGTGGATAGTGTTGTTATGTTATAGGTAAAGATGGTGGTATGTTATGGTAGCTAGTGTTATGTTATGGTAAAGATAGTGTTATGTTATGGTAGATAGTGTTATGGTGTTATGGTAGATGGTGTTATGTTATGGTAGATCGTGTTATGTTATGGTAGATAATTGTTATGTTATGGTAGATAGTGTTATGCTATGGTAGAGAGTGTTGTTATGTTATGGTAGATAGTGTTATGTTGAAGATAGAGTTATGTTGGTAGATGGTGTTATGTTGTTAGATAATGTTTATGGTGTTATGGTAGATAGTGTTATGTTATGGGTAGATAGTGTTATGTTATGGTAGATCGTGTTATGTTATGGTGAATGAATTCGGTATGCTATGGTAAGATGGTGGTATGTTATGGTAGATAGTGTTATGTTGGTAGAATGAATTAGTATGTTATGGTAGATGGTGTTGTATGGTAGATGGTGTTATGGGTGGTATGGTAGATAGTGTTATGTTATGGTAAGATGAATTTTATGGTGTTGTAGTAGATAGTGTTATGTTATGGTAGATAGTGTTATGTTATGGTAGATCGTGTTATGTTATGGTAGATAGTGTTATGTTATGGTAGATGAGTGTTATGTTATGGTAGATGGTGTTGTTATGGTAGATCGTGTTATGTTATGGTGAACCGGTGAACATGCTATATGGTAGATGGTGTTTATGTTGTGGTAGATGTAGTGTTATGTTATGGTAGATGGTGTTATGTTATGGTAGATGGTGTTTATGTTATGGTAGATGGTGTTATGGTGTTTGCTGGTAGATGGTGTTATGTTATGGTAGATAGTGTTATGTTATGGTAAAGATAATAGTGTTGTTATGCTATGGTGGAGATAGTGTTATGTTATGGTAGATGGTGTTATGTTATGGAAGATAGTGTTATGTTATGGTAGATAGTGTTATGTTATGGTAGATGGTGTTATGGTGTTATGGTAGATAGTGTTATGTTATGGTAGATCATGTTATGTTATGGTAGATCGTGTTATGTTAAGGTAGATAGTGTTATGTTATGGTAGATAGTGTTATGTTATGGTAGATAGAGTAATGTTATGGTAGATGGTGTTATGTTATGGTAGATAGTGTTATGTTATGGTAGATAGTGTTATGTTATGGTAGATGGTGTTATGTTATGGTAGATAGTGCTATGTTATGGTAGATAGTGTTATGTTATGGTAGATAGTGTTATGTTATGGTAGATAGTGTTATGTTATGGTAGATAGTGTTATGTTATGGTAGATAGTGTTATGGTGCTCTGGTAGATAGTGTTATGTTATGGTAGATAGTGTTATGTTATGGTAGATGGTGTTATGTTATGGTAGATAGTGTTATGTTATGGTAGATAGTGTTATGTTATGGTAGATGGTGTTATGTTATGGTAGATAGTGTTATGGTATGGTAGATGGTGTTATGTTATGGTAGCTAGTGTTATGTTATGGTAGATAGTGTTATGTTATGGTAGATAGTGTTATGTTATGGTAGATAGTGTTTTGTTATGGTAGATAGCGTTATGTTATGGTATATAGTGCTATGTTATGGTAGATAGCGTTATGTTATGGTAGATAGTGTTATGTTATGATAGATAGTGTTATGTTATGGTAGATAGTGTTATGTTATGGAAGATAGTGTTATGTTATGGTAGATGGTGTTATGTTATGGTAGATAATGTTATCGTGTTATGGTAGATAGTGTTAAGTTATGGTAGATCATGTTATGTTATGGTAGATAGTGTTATGTTATGGTAGCTAGTGTTATGTTATGGTAGATAGTGTTATTTTATGGTAGATAGTGTTATGGTGTTATGGTAGATAGTGTTATGTTATGGTAGATCGTGTTATGTTATGGTAGATAGTGTTATGTTATGGTAGATAGTGTAATGCTATGGTAGAGAGTGTTATGTTATGGTAGATAGTGTTATGTTATGGAAGATAGAGTTATGTTATGGTAGATGGTGTTATGTTATTAGTTAATGTTATGGTGTTATGGTAGATAGTGTTATGTTATGGTAGATCGTGTTATGTTATGGTAGATAGTGTTATGTTATGGTAGATAGTGTTATGTTATAGTAGATAGTGTTATGTTATTGTAGATAGTGTTATGCTATGGTAGATAGTGTTATGTTATGGTAGCTAGTATTATGTTATGGTAGATAGTGTTGTTATGGTAGATAGTGTTATGGTGTTATGGTAGATAGTGTTATGTTATGGTAGATAGTGTTATGTTATGGTAGAAAGTGTATGTTATGGTAGATGGTGTTATGTTATGGTAGATGGTGTTATGTTATGGTAGATGGTGTTATGTTATGGTAGATAGCGTTATGTTATGGTAGATAGTGTTATGTTATGGTAGATGGTGTTATGTTATGGTAGATAGTGTTATGTTATGGTAGATGGTGTTATGTTATGGTGAATAGTGTTATGTTATGGTAGATAGTGTTTTGTTATGGTAGATAGTGTTATGTTATGGTGGAGTCGTGTAATGTTATGGTAGATAGTGTTATGCTATGGTAGATAGTGTTATGTTATGGTAGATAGTGTTATGTTATGGTAGATGGTGTTATGTTATGGTAGATGATGTTATGTTATGGTAGATAGTGTTATGTTATGGTAGATAGTGTTATGTTATGGTAGATAGTGTTATGTTATGGTAGATCGTGTTATGTTATGGTAGATAGTGTTATGTTATGGTAGATAGTGTTATGTTATGGTAGATAGTGATATGCTATGGTAGATAGTGTTATGTTATGGTAGCTAGTATTATGTTATGGTAGATAGTGTTATGTTATGGTAGATAGTGTTATGGTGTTATGGTAGATAGTGTTATGTTATGGTAGATAGTGCTATGTTATGGTAGATAGCGTTATGTTATGGTAGATAGTGTTATGCTATGGTAGATAGTGTTATGTTATGGTAGATAGTGTTATGTTATGGAAGATAGTGTTATGTTATGGTAGATGGTGTTATGTTATGGTAGATAATTTTATGGTGTTATGGGAGATAGTGTTATGTTATGGTAGATCGTGTTATGTTATGGTAGATAGTGTTATGTTATGGTAGATTATGTTATGTTATGGTAGATTGTGTTATGTTATGGTAGATCGTGTTATGTTATGGTAGATAGTGTTATGCTATGGTCGATAGTGTTATGTTATGGTAGATAGTGTTATGTTATGGAAGATGGTGTTATGTTATGGTAGATGGTGTTATGTTATGGTAGATAGTGTTATGGTGTTATGGTAGATAGTGTTATGTTATGGTAGATAATTTTATGGTGTTATGGTAGAGAGTGTTATGTTATGGTAGATCGTGTTATGTTATGGTAGATAGTGTTATGTTATGGTAGATAGTGTTATGTTATGGTAGATAGTGTTATGTTATGGTAGATCGTGTTATGTTATGGTTGATAGTGTTATGCTATGGTAGATAGTGTTATGTTATGGTAGATAGTGTTATGTTATGGTAGATGGTGTTATGTTATGGTAGATGGTGTTATGTTATGGTAGATAGTGTTATGGTGTTATGGTAGATAGTGTTATGTTATGGTAGATAGTGTTATGTTATGGTAGATAGTGTTATGTTATGGAAGATAGTGTTATGTTATGGTAGATGGTGTTATGTTATGGTAGATAGTGTTATGGTGTTATGGTAGATAGTGTTATGTTATGGTAGATCGTGTTATGTCATGGTAGATGGTGTTATGTTATGGTAGATGGTGTTATGTTATGGTAGATAGTGTTATGTTATGGTAGATAGTGTTATGTTATGGTAGATAGTGTTATGTTATGGTAGATAGTGTTATGTTATGGTAGATGGTGTTATGTTATGGTAGATAGTGTTATGTTATGGTAGATGGTGTTATGTTATGGTAGATGTTGTTATGTTATGGTAGATGGTGTTATGTTATGGTAGATAGCGTTATGTTATGGTAGATAGTGTTATGTTATGGTAGATGGTGTTATGTTATGGTAGATAGTGTTATGTTATGGTAGATGGTGTTATGTTATGGTAGCTAGTGGTATATTATGGTAGATAGCAATATGTTATGGTAGATAGTGCTATGTTATGGTAGATAGCGTTATGTTATGGTAGATGGTGTTATGTTATGGTAGATAATTTTATGGTGTTATGGGAGATAGTGTTATGTTATGGTAGATCGTGTTATGTTATGGTAGATAGTGTTATGTTATGGTAGATTATGTTATGTTATGGTAGATTGTGTTATGTTATGGTAGATAGCGTTATGTTATGGTAGATAGTGTTATGTTATGGTAGATGGTGTTATGTTATGGTAGATAGTGTTATGTTATGGTAGATGGTGTTATGTTATGGTAGCTAGTGGTATATTATGGTAGATAGCAATATGTTATGGTAGATAGTGCTATGTTATGGTAGATAGCGTTATGTTATGGTAGATGGTGTTATGTTATGGTAGATAATTTTATGGTGTTATGGGAGATAGTGTTATGTTATGGTAGATCGTGTTATGTTATGGTAGATAGTGTTATGTTATGGTAGATTATGTTATGTTATGGTAGATTGTGTTATGTTATGGTAGATAGCGTTATGTTATGGTAGATAGTGTTATGTTATGGTAGATGGTGTTATGTTATGGTAGATAGTGTTATGTTATGGTAGATAGTGTTATGTTATGGTAGATAGTGTTATGTTATGGTAGATAGTGTTATGTTATGGTAGATGGTGTTATGTTATGGTAGATTGTGATATGTTATGGTAGATAGTGTTATGGTGTTATGGTAGATAGTGTTATGTAATGGTAGATAATTTTATGGTGTTATGGTAGATAGTGTTATGTTATGGTAGATCGTGTTATGTTATGGTAGATAGTGTTATGTTATGGTAGATAGTGTTTTGTTATGGTAGATAGTGTTATGTTATAGTGGAATCGTGTTATGTTATGGTAGATAGTGTTATGGTAGATAGTGTTATGTTATGGTAGATAGTGTTATGTTATGGTAGATGGTGTTATGTTATGGTAGATAGTGTTATGTTATGGTAGATGTTGTTATGTTATGGTAGATAGTGTTATGTTATGGTAGATAAATTTATGGTGTTATGGTAGATAGTGTTATGTTATGGTAGATCGTGTTATGTTATGGTAGATAGTGTTATGTTATGGTAGATAGTGTTATGTTATGGTAGATTGTGTTATGTTATGGTAGATAGTGTTATGTTATGGTAGATGGTGTTATGTTATGGTAGATAGTGTTATGTTATGGTAGATAGTGTTATTATATGGTAGATAGTGTTATGTTATGGTAGATAGTGTTATGTTATGGTAGATGGTGTTATGTTATGGTAGATAGTGTTATGTTATGGTAGATGGTGTTATGTTATGGTAGATGGTGTTATGTTATGGTAGATGGTGTTATGTTGTGGTAGATAGCGTTATGTTATGGTAGATAGTGTTATGTTATGGTAGATGGTGTTATGTTATGGTAGATAGTGTTATGTTATGGTAGATGGTGTTATGTTATGGTAGCTAGTGGTATGTTATGGTAGATAGTGTTATGTTATGGTAGATAGTGTTATGTTATGGTAGATAGTGTTTTGTTATGGTAGATAGCGTTATGTTATGGTAGATAGTGCTATGTTATGGTAGATAGCGTTATGTTATGGTAGATAGTGTTATGTTATGGTAGATAGTGTTATGTTATGGTAGATAGTGTTATGTTATGGTAGATAGTGTTATGTTATGGTAGATAGTGTTATGTTATGGTAGATGGTGTTATGTTATGGTAGATAGTATTATGTTATGGTAGATAGTGTTATGTTATGGTAGATAGTGTTATGTTATGGTGAATGGTGTTATGCTATGGTAGATGGTGTTATGTTATGGTAGATAGTGTTCTGTTATGGAAGATGGTGTTATGTTATGGTAGATGGTGTTTATGTTATGGTAGATGGTGTTGTGGTGTTATGGTAGATAGTGTTATGTTATGGTAGATCGTGTTATGTCATGGTAGATGGTGTTATGTTACATGGTAGATGGTGTTATGTTATGGTAGATAGTGTTGTTATGTTATGGTAGATGGTGTTGTATGTTATGGTGGCTAGTGGTATGTTGCATGGTAGATAGTGTTTATGTTATAGTGTAGATAGTGTTATGTTATGGTAGATAGTGGTGTTTTGTTATGGTAGATAGCGTTATGTTATGAGTGAATAGTGCTATGTTATGGTAGATGGCGTTATGTTATGAGGTAGATAGTGTTATGTTGCGGTAGATGGTGTTGTGTTATGGTAGATGGTGTTATGTTATGGTAGATGGTGTTATGTTATGGTAGATGGTGTTATGTTATGGTAGATAGTGTTATGTTATAGTAGATGGTGTTATGTTATGGTAGATGAATTGTTTATGTTATGGTAGATGGTGTATGTTATGGTAGATGGCGTTATGTTATGGTAGATGGTGTTATGTTATGGTAGATGGTGTTGTGTGTTATGGTAGATGGTGTTATGTTATGGTAGATGGTGTTATGTTATGGTAGCTAGTGGTATGTTACTGGTAGATAGTGTTATGTTATGGTGAATAGTGTTATGTTATGGTAGATAGTGTTTATGTTATGAAAGGTAGATGGCGTTATGTTATGGTAGATAGTGCTTTATGTTATGGTAGATGGCGTTATGTTGTGGTGTTGGTGATATGTTATGGTAGATAGTGTTATGTGTTATGGTAGATGGCGTTATGTTATGGTGAATGATTAGCTATGTTATGGTAGATGGCATTATGTTATGGTAGATAGTGTTATGTTATGGTAGATAGTGTTATGTTATGGTAGATGGTGTTATGTTATGGTGGATAGTGTTATGTTATGGTAGATAGTGTTATTTTATGGTGGATAGTGTTATGTTATGGTGGATGGTGTTATGTTATGGTATGGCTAGTGTTATGTTGCAGTAGATAGTGTTATGTTATGGTAGATGGTGTTATGGTGTTATGGTGAATAGTGTTGTGTTGCATGGTGGATCGTGTTATGTTATGGTAGATGGTGTTATGTTATGGTAGATAGTGTTATGCTATGGTAGAGTGTTATGTTATGGTAGATAGTGTTATGTTATGGAAGATGAGAGTTATGTTATGGTAGATGGTGTTATGTTGTTAGATAATGTTATGGTGTTATGGTAGATAGTGTTATGTTATGGTAGATCGTGTTATGTTATGGTAGATAGTGTTATGTTATATGGTAGATAGTGTTATGTTATAGTGGAGATGGTATGTTATGGCAGATAGTGTTATGCTATGGTAGATAGTGTTATGTTATGGGGCTTGTATTATGTTATGGTAGAGTTGTTTATGTTATATGGTAGATAGTGTTATGGTGTTATGGTAGATAGTGTTATGTTATGGTAGATAGTGGTATGTTTATGGTAGATGGTGTTTATGTTATGGTAGATAGTGTTATGTTTATGGTAGAAAGTGTTATGCTATGGTAGATAGTGTTATGTTATGGTAGATAGTGTTATGTTATGGAAGATGGTGTTATATTATGGTAGATGGTGTTGTTATGGTAGATAATTTTATGAATTGTTATTGTAGATGGTGTTATGTGTTATGGTAGATCGTGTTATGTTATGGTAGATAGTGTTATATTATGGTGGGTGTGTTATGTTATAGTGGGTGTGTTGTATTTATGGTAGATCGTGTTATGTTATGGTAGATGAGTGTTATGTTATGGTAGATGGTGTTATGTTATAGTGGAGTGGTGTTATGTTATGGTAGATGGTGTTGTAGTGTTATGGTGAATGGTGTTATGTTATGGTAGATGGTGTTATGTTATGGTAGATAGTGTTATGCTATGTGGTAGATGGTGTTATGTTGTTATGGTAGATGGTGTTTATGTGTTATGGAAGATGGTGTTATGTTATGGTAGATGGTGTTTATGTTATGGTAGATGGTGTCATGGTGTTATGGTAGATAGTGTTATGTTATGGTAGATCGTGTTATGTCATGGTAGATGGTGTTATGTTATAGTAGATGAATTGTTATGTTATGGTAGATGGTGTTATGTTATGGAAGATAGAGTTATGTTATGGTAGATGGTGTTATGTTATTAGATAATGTTGGTGTTATGTTATGGTAGATAGACTACCTGGGAGTGACAGAGGTGTACCTGGGAGCATCAGAGGAGTACCGAGTGTCAGAGGTGTACCTGGAGTGTCAGAGGTGTACCTGGGAGTGTCAGTGGTGTACCTGGGAGTGGCACGGGTGTACCTGGGAGTGCCAGCGCTGTACCTGGGAGTGTCATAGATGTACTTAGGGTATCGGAGGTGTACCTGGGTGTGTCAGAGATGTACCTGGGAGTGTCAGAGGTGTACCTGCCAGTGTCAGAGGTGTACCTGGGAGTGTCCAGAGGTGCACCTGGGAGTGTCAGGGGCACCTGGGGCACGGGTGACCTGGGAGTGTCAGGGGTGTACCTGGGGTGTCAGGGGTGTACCTGTGAGTATCGGCGGTGTATCTGGGAGTGTCAAAGGTGTACCTGGCAGTGTCAAAGTGTACCTGGCAGTGTCAGAGGTGTATCTGGGAGTGTCTGAGGTGTACCTAGGAGTGCCGGGAGGTGTACCTGGGAGTGTCAGGGGTGTACCTGGGAGTGTCAGAGGTGTACCTGGGAGTGTCAGAGGTGTACCTGGGCGTGTGTGAGGTGTACCTGGGAGTGTCAGAGGTGCACCTGGGAGTATCGGAGGTGTACCTGGGAGTGTCAGAGGTGTACCTAGGAGTGCCAGAGGTGTTCCTGAGTGTCAGTGGTGTACGGGAGTGTCAGGTGTGTACCAGGGAGTGTCAGAGGTGTACCTGGGAGTGTCAGAGGTGTACCTGGGGTCTCAGAGGAGTACCTGGGGTGCCAGAGGTGCCTTGGAGTGTCAGTGGGTACCTGGGTGTCAGGTGTGTACTAGGGAGTGTCAGAGGTGTACCTGGGAGTGTCAGAGGTGCACCTGGGAGTGTCTGAGGTGTACCTGGGAGTGTCGGAGGTGTACCTGGGAGTGTCAGGGGTGTACCTGGGAATGTCAGGGGTGTACCTGGGAGTGTCATAGGTGTACCTGGGAGTGTCTGAGGTGTACCTGGGAGTGTCAGAGGTGTACCTGGGAGTGTCTGAGGTGTACCTAGGAGTGTCAGTGGTGTACCTGGGAGTGTCAGAGGTGTACCTGGGAGTGTCAGAGGTGTACCTGGGATTGTCAGAGGAGTACCTGGGAGCATCAGAGGAGTACCTGGGAGTGTCAGAGGTGTACCTGGGAGTGTCAGAGGTGTACCTGGCAGTATCAGAGATGTACCTGGCAGTGACAAGTGTATCTGGGAGTGTCCGAGGTGTGTACCTGGGAGTGTCGGAGGTGTGCGGGAGTGTCAGGGGTGTACCTGGGAGTGTCAGAGGTGTACCTGGGAGTGTCAAGGTGTACCTGGGCGTGTGAGGTGTACCTGGGAGGTCAGAGGTGCACCTGGGAGCATCGGAGGTGTACCTGGGAGTGTGGAGGTGTACTAGGAGTGCCAGGGTGTTCCTGGGAGTGTCAGTGGTGTGCCTGGGAGTGTCAGGTGTGTACCAGGGAGTGTCAGAGGTGTACCTGGGAGTGTCAGTAGTGTACCTGGGAGTGTCAGAGGTGTACCTGGAGTGTCTGAGGTGTACCTGGGAGTTCTGAGGTGGACCTGGGAGTGTCAGGGTGTGCCTGGGAGTGTCAGAGGGTACCTGGGGTGACAGAGGTGTACCTGGGAGCATCAGAGGAGTACCTGGGAGTGTCAGAGGTGTACGGGAGTGTCAGAGGTGGGTACCGAGTGTCAGTGGTGTACCTGGGAGTGTCAGAGGTGTACCTGGAAGTGTCGGAGGAGTACACCAAGTGTCAGAAATGTTCTGGGAGTGTCTGAGGTGTACCTGGGGTGTCAGAGGTGTACCTGGGAGTGTCAGAGGTGCACCTGGGAGTGTGAGGGTGTACCTGGGCGTGTCAGCGGTGTACCTGGGTGTCAGATGTGTACCTGGCAGTATCGGAGGTGTACCTGGGTGTGTCAGAGGTAGCCTGGGAGTGTCAGAGGTGCACCTGGGAGTGTCTGAGGTGTACCTGGGAGTGTCGGAGGTGTCCATGGGAGTGTCAAGGAAGTACCTGGGAGTGTCAGGGGTGTACCCAGGAGTGTCATTGGTGTACCTGGGAGTGTCTGATTTGTACTTGGGAGTGTCAGAGGTGTACGAGTGTCTGAGGTGTACCTAGGAGTGTCAGTGGTGTACCTGGGAGTGTCAGAGGTGGCCTGGGAGTGTCAGAGGTGTACCTGAGAGTGTCAGTACCTGGGAGCTTCAGAGGAGTACCTGGGAGTGTCAGAGGTGTACCTGGGAGTGTCAGAGGTGTACCTGGGAGTGTCAGGGGTTACCTGGGAGTGTCAGCGGTGTACCTGGGAGTGTCAGAGGTGTACCTGGGATTATCGGAGGTGTACCTGGGTGTGTCAGAGGTGTACCAGAGTGTCAGAGTTGTACCTGGGGTGTCAGAGGTGTACCTGGGAGTGTCAGAGGTGTACCTGGGAGTGTCAGGGGTGTAACCTGGAAGTGTCTGAGGTGTGCCTGGAAGTGTCAGAAATGTACCTGGGAGTGTCTGAGGTGTACCTGGGGTGTCAGATGTGTGCGTGGGAGTGTCACGGGTGGCCGCGGGATTGTCAGCGTTTACCTGGGAGTGTCAGAGATGTACTCAGGAGTATCGAGTGCCTGGGTGTCAGAGATGTACCTGGGAGTGTCAGAGGTGTGACCTGGGAGTGTCAGAGGTGTACATGGAGTGTCAGAGGTGTACCTGGGGTGTCAGGGTGTAACTGGGGTGTGAGGTGTAACTGAGAGTGTCAAAGGTGTACCTGGGAGTGTCAGAGGTGCACCTGGGAGGTGTCAGGGGTGTACCTGGGAATGTCAGGGGTGTACCTGGGAGTCAGGGGTGTACCACCTGTATCGGCGGTGTATCTGGGGTGTCAGAGGTGTACCTGGCAGTGTCAGAGATGTACCTGGCAGTGTCAGAGGTGTATTGGGAGTGTCTTGGGTGTGCGTACATGGGGTGTCAGAGGTGTACGGGGTGTGAGAGGTGTACCTGGCAGTGTCAGGGTATACCTGGGAGTGTTTGAGGTGTACCTGGCAGTGTCGGAGGTGTACCTGGGAATGTCAGAGGTGGCCTGGGAGTGTCAGAGGTGTACCTGGAGATGTCAGTGGTGTACCTGGGAGTGTCATTCATGTACCTGGGAGTGTTAGAGGTGTACCTGGAAGTGTCAGGGCTTGAAGTGTCAGAGGTGTACCTGGGAGTGACAGCGGTGCACCTGGGAGTGTCAGAGGTGTACGAGTGTCAGAGGTGTACCTGGGAGTGACAGAGGTGTAACTGGGAGTGTCAGGTGTACACCGGAGTGCCAGGGGTGTACGGGAGTGTCTGAGGTGTACCTGGGAGTGTCTGAGGGTGTACCTGGGGTGTCAGTTTGTACCTGAGAGTGTCAGAGGTGTACCTGGGAGTGTCAAGGGTGTACCTGGGGTGTCAGAGGTACCTGGGAGCATCAGTGGGTACCTGGGTGTGTCAGAGGTGTACCTGGGAGTTTCAGAGGTGTACCTGAGTGTCAGAGAGGTGTACCTGGGAGTGTCAGTGGTGTGCCTGGGGTATCATTGTGGCACTGGGAGTGTCAGAGGTGTACCTGGAAGTGTCAGAGGTGTACCTGGAAGTGTCAGAGGTGTACCTGGGATTGTCAGAGGTGTACCTGGGAGTGTCAGAGGTGTACCTGGGAGTGACAGCGGTGTACCTGGGAGTGTCAGAGGTGTACCTGGGAGTGACAGAGGTGTAACTGGGAGTGTCGGAGGTGTAACTGGGAGTGTCAGAAGTGTACCTGGGAGTGTCAGAGGTGTGGAAGTGTCAGGGCTGGAAGTATCAGGGGTGTGCAATGACAAGGTGTACCTGGGAGTGTCAGAGGTGTACGTGGGAGTGTCAGAGGTGTACCTGTAGTGACGGAGGTGTACCAGGGAGTGTCATGGGAGTACCTGGGGTGTCAGGGGTGTACCTGGGAGTGTCAGAGGTGTACTTGGGAGTGTCTGGGGTGTACCTGGAGTGTCAGAGAGGTGTACCTAGGAGTATCAGAGGTGTACCTGGGGTGTCAGAGGTGTACTGGGAGTCAGAGGTGGAACTGGGAGTGTCAGGGTGTAACTGGGAGTATCGGAGGGTAACTGGGAGTGTCAGAAGTGTACCTGGGAGAGTCAGAGGTGTACCTGGGAGTGTCAGCGGTGTACTAGAGTGTCAGGGTGGCCTGCACCGGAGTGTCAGGGGTGTACCTGGGAGTGTCAGGTGTGTAACTGGGAGTGTCGGAGGTGTAACTGGGAGTGTCGGAGGTGTAACTGGGAGTGTCTGATGTGTACCTGGGAGTGTCAGAGGTGTACCTGGGAGTGTCGGTGTACCTGGGAGTGTCAGAGGTGTACCTGGGAGTGTCATTCATGTACCTGGGAGTGTCAGAGGTGTACCTGGAAGTGTCAGGGCTGGAAGTATCAGAGGTACCTGGGAATGACAGCGGTGTACCTGGGAGTGTCAGAGGTGTACCTGGGAGTGTCAGAGGTGTACCTGGGAGTGTCGGAGGTGTACCAGGGAGTGTCAGGGGTGTACCTGGGAGTGTCAGGGGTGTACCTGGGTGTCAGAGGTGTGCCTGGAGTGTCTGAGGTGTACCTGGGAGTGTCAGAGGAGTTCCGGGAGCATCAGAGGAGTACCTGGGAGTGTCAGAAGTGTACCTGGGGTATCAGGGGTGTGCCTGGGAGTGTCAGAGGTGTCCTGGGAGTGTCAGAGGTGTACCTGGGAGTGTCAGAGGTGTACCTGGGAGTGTATGAGGTGTACCTGGGAGTGTCAGGTGTGTACCATGGAGTGTCAGAGGTGATCCTGGTAGTGTCAGAGGTGTACCTGAGAGTGTCAGAGGTGTACCTGGGAGTGTCATGGGTGTACCTGGGAGTGTCAGAGATGTACCTGGGATTGTCAGAAGTTTACCGGGGAGTGTCAGAGGTATAACTGGGAGTGTCAGAAGCGTACCTGGGAGTGTCAGAGGTGTACCTGGGAGTGTCATTCTTGTCCTGGGAGGTGTCTGAGGTGTACCTGGGAGTGTCAGAGGTGTACCTGAGAGTGTCAGAGGTGTGCCTGGGAGTGTCAGAGGTTTTACGAGTGTCATGGGTACCTGGGGTGTCAGAGGTACCTACCTGAGGTATCAGAGGTGTACCTGGGATTGTCAGAGGTGTACCTGGGAGTGTCAGAGGTGTACCTGGGAGTGTCAGGGTGTAACTGGGAGTGTCGGGGTGTAACTGGGAGTGTCAGAAGTGTACCTGGGAGTGTCAGGAGTGTACCTGGTAGTGTCAGAGGTGTACCTGGCAGTGTCAGAGGTATACCTGGGAGTGTTTGAGGTGTACCTGGGATGTCAGAGGTGTACCTGGGGTGTCGAGGTGTACTTGGGGTGTCTGGGGTGTTCCTGGGAGTGTCAGAGTTGTACCTGGGGTGTCAGAGGTTTACCTGGCAGTGTCAGAGGTATACCTGGGGAGTGTTTGAGGTGTACCTGGGAGTGTGGGAAGTGTACCCGGGAATGTCAGAGGTGTACTTGGGAGTGTCAGAAGGTGTACCCGGGAGATGTCAGTGGTGTACCCGGGAGTGTCATTCATGTACCTGGGAGTCATCAGAGTGTACCTGGAAGTGTCAGGGCTGGAAGTGTCAGAGGTGTAACTGGGAGATGTCAGTGGTGTGCACCGAGTGTCATTCACGTACCTGGGAGTGTCGGAGGTACCTGGGAATGTCAGAGGTGTACCTGGGAGTGTCGAGGTGTACCTGGGAGATGTCAGTGGTGTACCGGGAGTGTGGCTTATGTGCCTGGGAGGTCATGGGTGTAACCTGGAGGTCCCAGAGGCCTGGGAGTAAGGAGAGGTGTGCCTGGGATTGTCAGAGGTGTACTGGAGTGTCAGAGGTGGAACTGGGAGTGTCAGGTGTAACTGGGAGTATCGGAGGTGTAACTGGGAGTGCCAGAAGGCATTGGGAGAGTCAGAGGGCCTGGGAGTGTCAGCGGTGTAATGGTGAGTGCAGGGGTGTGCCTGGGAGTGTAGGCGGTGTACCTGGGAAGTGTTGGGGTGCCTGGGAGTCGGAGGTGTAACTGGGAGGCCGGAGGAACTGGGAGTATCTGAGGTGTACCTGGGAGTGTCAAAGGTGTACCTGGGAGTGTCAGAGGTGTACCTGGGAGTGTCATTCATGACCTGGGAGGTCAGAGGTACCTGGAAGTGTCAGGGCTGGAGAAGTACAGAGGTGCACCTGGGAATGACATGGTGTACCTGGGAGATGTCAGAGGTTTACCGGGAGCCAGAGGTGTACCTGGGAGGTCGAGGTGTACCAGGGAGGCAGGGGTGTACCTGGGAGGCCAGGGTGTACCTGGGAGTGTCAGAGGTGTACTGGGAGTGTCTGAGGTGTACCTGGGAGTGTCTGAGGTGTACCTGGAGTGCTAGTTTTGTACATGGGAGTGTCAGAGGTGTACTGGGAGTGTCAGAGGTGTACCTGGGAGGTTCAGAAGGGTACCTGGGAGGTCAGGGGGTACCTGGGAGTGTCAGAGGTGTCCCTGGGAGTGTCAGAGGTGTACCTGGGAGTGTCAGAGGCACCTGGGAGGTATGAGGTGGGCCTGGGAGGTCAGGTGTGAACCATGGAGGTCAGAGGTGATCCTGGGAGTGTCAGAGGTACTGGGAGTGTCATTCATGTACCTGGGAGTGTCTGAGGTGTACCTGGGAGGTCAGAGGTGACCTGAGAGGCAGAGTGTGCACCTGGGAGGTCAGAGGTTTACCTGGGAGTGTCATGGGTGTACCTGGGAGTGTCAGAGAGCACCTGGGAGCATCAGAGGTGTACCTGGATTGTCAGAGGTACCTGGGAGTGTCAGAGGTACCTGGGAGGCAGGGTGTAACTGGGAGGCCGAGGTAACTGGGAGTGTCAGAAGTGTACCTGGGAGTGCCAGAGGTGTACCGAGTGTCAGCATTGTACCTGGGAGTCAGTGTACCTGGGAGTGTCAGAGAGTACCTGGGAGCATCAGAGGTGTACCTGGGATTGTCAGAGGTGTACTGGGAGGTCAGAGGTACCTGGGAGTGTCAGGGGTGTAACTGGGAGGCCGGAGGTGCACCGGGAGGCTCTGAAGTGTACCTGGGAGCGTCAGAGGTGTACCTGGGAGTGTCAGCATTGTTCCTGGGAGGTCAGGGGTGTACCTGGGAGTGTCAGGGGTGTACCTGGGAGTGCCAGGGGTGTAACTGGGAGTGTCGGAGGTGTAACTGGGAGGTCGGGAGTGTAACTGGGAGTGTCTGAGGTGTTCCTGGAGTGTCAGAGGTGTACCTGGGAGGTCAGAGGTGTACCTGGCAGTGTCAGAGGTATACCTGAGAGTGCTTGAGGTGTACCTGGGAGTGCCGGAGGTGTACCTGGGAATGTACGCAGGTCCTGGGAGGTCAGAGGTGTACCTGGAAGATGCAGTGGTGTGGACATGGCAGTGTGATTCAAGGCCTGGGAGTGCTGAGATGTACCTGGAAGTGTCAGGGATGGAAGTGTCAGAGGTGTACCTGGGAGTGACAGCGGTGTACCTGGGAGTGTCAGAGATGTACCTGAGAGTGTCAGAGGTGTAACTGGAGTGTCAGAGGTGTACCTGGGAGTGTCAGAGGTGTACTTGGAATTGTCGGAGGTGTACCCAGAGTGTGAGAAGTGTACCAGGGAGTGTGAGAAGTGTACCTGGGAGTGTCTGGGGAAGGCACTTGGGAGTGTCAGAGGTGCATTGGGAGTGTCAGAGGTGTACCTGGGAGTGCTGAAGCGGTGTAACTGGGAGTGTCTGAGGTGTAACTGGGAGTGTCAGAGGTGTGCCTGGGAGAGTCGGAGGTACCTGGGAGGTGAGAAGTGCACCTGGGAGTGTAAGAGGTGTACCTGGCAGTGTCAGAGGCATACCTGGGAGAGCATGAGGTGTACCTGGAGTGGGAGGTGTACCTGGAAATGCCAGAGGTGTACCTGGGAGGCCAGAGGTACCTGGGAGATGTCAGTGGTGTGTACCTGGGAGTGTCATTCATGTAACTGGGAGTGTCAGAGGTGTACTCGAAGTGTTAGGGCTGAAGTGTCAGAGGTGTACCTGGGAGGACAGCAGTGTACCTGGGAGTGTCAGAGGTGTACCTGGGAGTGTAGAGTGTAATTGGGAGATGTCAGTGGTGTACCTGGGAGTCTCGGATGTGTACCTGGGAATGTCAGGAGGTACCTGGGAGTGTCAGAGGTTGCACCTGGGAGATGTCAGTGGTGCACGGGAGGTTGTCCTGCGTACCTGGGAGTGTCAGAGGTACCTGGGAGCATCAGAGTGTACCTGGGATTGTCAGAGGTGCCATGGGAGTGTCAGATGTGTACCTGGGAGTGTCAGGGTGCAACTGGGAGTGGTCGGAGGTGTAACTGGGAGGTCGTGTACCTGGGAGTGTCAGAGATGTACCTGGGAGTGTCAGTCCCAGCCGGTGTGTCAGAGGGTGTACCTGGAAGTGTGAGGGCTGGAAGTGTCAGAGGTGTACCTGGGAGTGACACGGTGTATTTGGGATTGTCAGTGGTGTACCTGGGAGGCTCAGAGGTGTACCTGGGAGGCCGGAGGTGTACCAGGAGCACAGGGGTGCACCGAAGGCCAGGGGTGTACGTGGGAGTGTCAGAGGTGTCACTTGGGAGCTCAGGTAACTGGGAGGTCTGAGGTGTACCTGGAGATGCAGAGGTGTACCTGGGAGTCAGAGGAGTTCCTGGGACATCAGAGGAGCACCTGGGAGTGTCAGAGATGCACGGGGAGGTCAGGTACCTGGGAGTGTCAGCGGTGCTCTGGGAGGTTTGAGCACTGGGAGGTCGGAGATGCAACTGGGAGGCGTCTGAGGAGGCCAGAGGTGCCTGGGAGTGTCAGAGGTACCTGGCAGGCCGAGGCATCTGGGAGGTTTGAGGTGACCTGGGAGTGTCGGAGGTGCACCTGGGAATGTCAGAGGTACCTGGGAGTGTCAGAGGTGTACCTGGGAGATGTCAGTGGTGTACCGAAGGTCATTCATGTACCTGGGAGGCAGAGGTACCTGGAAGTGTCAGGCTGGAAGTGTCTGGAGGTGTAACCTGGGAGTGTCGGAGGTGTACCTGGGAGTGTCAGGTGTACCTGGGAGTGTCCGAGGTACCTGGGAGGCCTGAGGTGTAACTGGGAGCAAGCAGGTGTAACTGGGAGGCCTGAGGTGTACCTGGGAGTGTCGAGTTGTAACTGGGAGTGTCGGAGGTGTAACTGGGAGTGCCGGAGGTGTAACTGGGAGTGTCTGAGGTGTACCTGGGAGTGTCAGAGGTACCTGGGAGTGTCAGAGGTGGTACCCAGTGTCAGAGGTAGTACCTGGGAGCAAGTTGAGATGTACCTGGGAGTGTCAGAGGTGTATCTGGGATGTCATAGGTACCTGGGAGGTCAGAGGTGTACCTGAAAGATGTCAGTGGTGTAACTGGCAGTGTCATTCATGTACCTGGGAGTGTCAGAGGTGTACCCAGATGTCAGGGTTGGCGTCAGAGGTGTACCTGGGAGTGACATGGTGTACCTGGGAGTCAGAGGTACCTGGGAGGTGTAGAGGTGTAACTGGGAGATGCTGGTGGTGTCTCCCGGAGTGTCATTCATGTACCCGGGAGTGTCGGAGGTACCTGGGAATGTCAGAGGCCTGGAGTGTCAGAGGTGTACCTGGGAGATGTCAGTGGTGTACCTGTGAGTGCAGGTCTGCGTACCTGGGAGTGTCGCGGTGTACCTGGAAATGTCAGTGGTGTACCTGGGAGGTCAGAGGTGTACCTGGGAGGTCAGAGGTGTACCTGGGAGTGTTCAAGGTACCTGGGATTGTCAGAGGTGTACCTGGGAGTGTCAGAGGTGAACTGGGAGTGTCAGGGGTGTAAATGAGCATCGGAGGTGTAACTGGGAGTGTCAGAAGTACCGGGAGAGTCAGAGGTGTACCTGGGAGTGTCATGGTGCACCCATGAGTGTCAGGGGTACCTGGGAGTGTTGGGGTGTACCTGGGAGTGTCAGGGTGCAACTGGAGTGTCGGAGGTGTAACTGGGAGGCCGGAGGTAACTGGAGTGTCTGGAGGTGTACCTGGGAGTGTCAGAGGTGTACCTGGGAGTGTCAGAGGTGTACCTGGCAGTGCAGAGGCATACCTGGGAGTGTTTGAGGTACCTGGGAGTGTCGGGAGGTGTACCTGGGGCTGTAGGGTGTACCTGGAGCAGAGGTGCACGGGAGATGTCAGTAGGCACCTGGCAGTGCTGGGTCTGCGTACCTGGAGGCCAGAGGCACCCAAGGTTGGGGCTGGGTCAGAGGTGTACCTGGGAGGACAGAGGTGTAACTGGGAGTGCCGGAGGGCCTGGGAGGCTGGGAGGTGTAACTGGGAGATGTCAGAGGTGTACCTGGGAGGCTATTCATGTACCCTGGAGTGTCGGAGGTGTACCTGGAGATGTCAGTGGTGCACTGGGAGGTCATCTCATGTACCTGGGAGGTCAAGGTGTACCTGGGAGTCTCAGAGGTACCAGAGTGAGAGGTGGGAGGTCAGAGGTACCTGGGAGTGTCAGAGGTGGAACTGGGAGTGTCAGGGTGTAACTGGGAGGTCGGAGGTGTAACTGGGAGTGTCAGAAGTGTACCTGGGAGAGTCAGAGGTACCTGGGAGGTCATGGAGTACCTATGAGTGTCAGGGGTGTACCTGAGTGACAGGGGTGTACCTGGGAGGTCAGGGGTGAAACTGGGAGGCCGGAGGTAACTGGGAGCAAGCCGGAGGTGTAACTGGGAGTGTCTGAGGTGTACCTGGGAGGTCAGAGGTGTACCTGAGAAGTCAGAGGTGTACCTGGGAGTGTCAGAGGTTTACCTGGGAGGCAGGCAGGCCTGGGAGGTCAGAGAGTACCTGGGAGTATCAGGAGGTACCTGGGATTGTCAGAGGTGTACCTGGGAGTGTCAGAGGTGTACCTGGGAGGTCAGGGTGCAACTAGGAGTGTCGGAGGTAACTGGGAGGTCAGAAGGTAACTGGGAGGTCAGAGGTGTACCTGGGAGGCCAGAGTTGTACCTGGGAGTGTCAGGGATGTACCTGGGAGTGTCAGGGGTGTACCTGGAGTGTCAGAGGTGTACCTGGGAGGTTCGAGGTGCAACAGGAGGCCTGGAGGTACCTGGGAGTGTCAAGCGTGTACCTGGGAGGCCGAGGTGTAATGGGAGGGTGAGAGGTGTACCTGGGAGTGCCTGAGGTACCTGGGAGTGTCAGGTGTACCTGGAGCAAGCCAGGTGTACCTGGCAGCAAGTCAGAGGTACACTGGGAGTGTCTGAGGTGTACCTGGGAGTGTCGGAGGTGTACCTGGGAATGTCAGAGGTGTACCTGGGAGTGTCATGGTGTACCTGGGAGTGTCAGAGATGTACCTGATTGTCAACTGTTTACCTGGGAGTGTCAGAGGTGTAACTGGAGTGTCAGAAGGCACCTGGGAGTGACAGAGGTGTACCTGGGAGTGCTGGTTCATGTACCTGGGAGTGTCAGAGGTGCACCTGGGAGTGTCAGAGGTGTACCTGAGAGTGACAGAGGTGTACCTGGGAGTGTCAGAGGTTTACCTGGGAGTGTCAGGTGTACCTGGGAGGCTGGTGAGTACCTGGGAGTATCAGAGGTACCTGGGATTGTCAGAGGTGGTACCTGGGAGGGTGAGAGGTGTACCTGAAGTTGAGGAGTGTCAGAGGTGTACCTGGGAGGACAGAGGTGTAACTGGGAGATGTCAGGTGTACCTGGGAGGTCGGAGGTGCACTGGGAAATGTCAGAGGTGTACCTGGGAGGTCAGAGGTGTACCTGGGAGTGTCAGAGGTGTATCTGGGAGTGTCATACATGTAATGGAGGGTCAGAGGTGTACCTGGGAGGTCAGGGGTGTAACTGGGAGTGTCAGGAGGTGCAACTGGGAGTGTCTGAAGTGTACCTGGAGTGTCAGAGGTGTACCTGGAAGGTGGGGCTGGAAGTGTCAGAGGTGTACCTGGGAGTGACAGCGGTGTATTTGGTAGGCAGTGGTGTACCTGGGAGGCTCAGAGGTGTACCTGGGAGTGTCGGAGGTGTACCAGGGATTGTTAGGGTGCAACTGGGAGTGTCAGGTGTAAGGGGAGCACAGAGGTGCACTGGGAGGCCTGAGGTGTAACTGGGAGTGTATGAGGTGTACCTGGGAGCACAGGTGTACCTGGGAGCAAGAGAGCCCTGGGAGCATCAGGAGTACCTGGGAGGTCAGAGGTGTACCTGGAGGTCAGGGGTGTACCTGGGAGGCCAGAGGTGTCTCTGAGAGCCTGGAGGTGCCTGGGAGGGTAAGGAGGTACCTGGAGGCAGAGTGTACCAGAGTGTCAGAGGTGTACCTGGGAGTGTCAGAGGTGTACCAGAAGCCTGGGGTGAAACTAGGAGTGTCAGGTGTACCTGGGAGTGCTGGGGTGTACCTGGGAGTGTCAGGGGTGCACTGAGTGTCTGAGGTGTGACCTGGGAGTGTCTGAGGTACCTGGGAGTGTCACTATGTACCTGGAAGTGTCAGAGGTGTACCTGGGAGGTCCGAGGTGCCCTGGGAGTGTCAGAGGTACCTGGGAGAGTCAGAGTGTACCTGGGAGTCCCATGGGTGTACCTGGAGTGTCAGAGGTACTGGGAGTGTCAGGAGAGTAACTGGGAGCACTGAGGAGTACCTGGGAGCAGGTCAGAGGTGTACCTGAAGTGTGAGAGGGTACCTGGGAGGCCAGAGGTGTACCTGGGAGTGCTGGCTCATGCACCTGGGAGTGCCTGAGGTGTACCTGGGAGTGTCAGAGGTACCTGAGAGTGTAAGGGAGGTGTACCTGGGAGTGTCAGAGGTGTACCTGGATGTCAGGGTGTACCTGGAGGTGTCAGAGGTGTCACCTGGGAGTGTCAGAGGTGAACCTGGGAGTGTCTGAGGTACCTGGGAGGTAAGTGAGGTGCACCGGAGTGCTCAGACAGTGCACCAGGGAGTGTCAGAGGTGTACCTGGGAGGCCAGAGGTGTACCTGGGAGGTCAGAGGTGTACCTGGGAGTCTCATGGTGTACCTGGAGTGTCAGGAGGTGTACCTGGGAGGTCAGGAGGAGTACCTGGGAGTACCAGAGGAGCACCTGGAGTGTCAGAGGTGTACCTGGAAGTGTCAGGGGTGTACCTGGGAGGCCAGAGGTGTACCTGGGAGTGCTGGGTCATGTACCTGGGAGGTCTGAGGTGTACCTGGGAGTGTCAGTGGTGTACCTGGAGAGTGCAAGAGGTGCACCTGGGAGGCTGGGGAGGTGTCTCCTGGGAGGTTCGAGGCACCTGGGAGTGTCGAGGTGTACCTGGGAGGTCAGATGTGCACTAGGAGTGTCAGAGGTGTACCTGGGAGTGTCAGAGGTGTAACTGGGAGATGCAACGGGAGGTCGGAGGTGTACCTGGGAATGTCAGAGGTGTAACGGAGGTCAGAGGAGTTCCTGAGGAGTGTCATGGTGTACCTGGGAGTGTCAGAGGTGCCTGGAGTGTCAGAGGAGTTCCTGGGAGCATCAGAGGAGTTCTGGGAGGCCAGAGGTACCTGGAAATGTCTAGGTGTACCTGGAGTGCCAGGTGTAACCTGGAGTGTTGGTCATGTACCTGGGAGTGTCTGAGGTGTACCTGGAGTGCTGGGAGGTGTACCTGAGAGTGTAAGAGGTGCACATGGGAATGCTGAGGTGTACCTGGGAGTGTCATGTGTACCTGGAGTGTCAGAGATGTACCTGATTGTCGTTTACTGGAAATGTCAAAGGTGTAACTGGGAGGTTGAGAAGGTACCTGGGAGGTCAGGAGGTGTACCTGGAGGTGTTCATGTACCTGGAGGTCTGAGGTGTACCTGGGAGTGTCAGAGGTACCTGAGAGTGACAGAGGTGTACCTGTGAGCAGTCAGGGGAGGTTTACCTGGGAGAGGTTGGGGAGGTGTACCTGGGATTGCCGGGCGTTTTACCTGGAGTGTCAGGGTGTACCTGGGAGGTCAGGGTGTACCTGGAGCAGTTAGGGTGTACCTGGGAGGTCAGGTGTAACTGGGAGCAACGGAGGTGTAACTGGGAGGTCAGAAGTGTACCTGGGAGTGTCAGAGGTGTACCTGGGAGTGCCAGGGCAATACCTGGGAGTGTCAGGGGTGTACCTGGGAGTGTCAGGGTGTACCGAGAGTGTCAGGTGTAACTGGGTGTTGGAGGTAACCGGAGTGTCTGGAGGTGTACCTGGATGGGGCCAGGCTGGAAGGCTGGGAGGTGTACTGAGAGTGACAGGAGGTGTACCTGGGAGTGCAGAGGTACCTGGGAGGCTGGGGTGTAACTAGGGAGTGCCGGAGGTGTAACTGGAGTGTCAGGAAATGTACCTGGGAGGCCAGAGAGGTACCTGGGAGGCCAAGGTTGTACCTGGGAGGTCAGGTGTACCTGGGAGGCCAGGGGTGTACCTGGGAGGCCAGGTGTAACTGGGAGTGTCGGAGGTAACTGGGAGTGTCTGAGGTGTACCTGGGAGCCAGAGGTGTACCTGGGAGGCCAGAGGTGTACCTGGCAGCAACAGAGGCATACCTGGGAGCAGCTTGAGGTGTACCTGGGAGGCGGAGGTGTACCTGGGAATGTCACAGGTGTACCTGGGAGTGTCTGAGGTGTACCTGGGAGATGTCAGTGTACCTGGCAGTGCGGCCCATGTACCTGGGAGTGTCAGAGGTGTACCTGGATGTGTCAGGCTGGAAGTGTTGTGAGGTGTACCTGGGAGGACAGCGGTGTAACTGGGAGGCCAGAGTTGTACCTGGGAGGCTGGGGAGGTGTAACTGGGAGATGTCAGTGGGTACCTGGGAGTGTTAGCATGCGTACCTCGGAGTGTCGGAGGTACCTGGGAATGTCAGAGGTACCTGGGAGGTCAGAGGGTACCTGGAGATGTCAGTGGTGTACCTGGAGGCTGGTCCATGTACCTGGGAGGTCATGGGTGTACCTGAGTCCCAGGAGGTACCTGGGAGTATGAGAGGTGTACCTGGATTGTCAGAGGTGTACCTGGGAGGCTCCAGGAACTGGGAGGCTAGGGTGTAACTGGGAGCATCGGAGGTGTAAATGGGAGGCAGAAGGCACCTGGGAGAGCTCAGAGGTGTACCTGGGAGCGTCAGGTACCAATGAGTGTCAGGGGTGTAGCATGGGAGTGACAGGGGTGTACCTGGGAGTGTCAGGATGAAACTGGGAGTGTCGGAGGTGTAACTGGGAGGCCGGAGGTGTAACTGGGAGTGTCTGAGGTGCAACCTGGGAGTGTCAGAGGTGTACCTGAGAGCAGTCAGAGGTGTACCTGGGAGGCCAAGAGGTTTACCTGGAGAGCTGCGGTGTACCTGGGAGGCCAGAGAGTACCTGGGAGTATCAGAGGTGTACCTGGGATTGTCAGAGGTGCATTTGAGGTCAGAGGTACCTGGTAGGTCAGGGGTAACCAGAGTGCGGAGGTGCAACTGGGAGGTCAGAAGGCACCTGGGAGGCCAGAGGTACCTGGGAGGCTGAAGGTACCTGGGAGTGTCAGGGATGTACCTGGGAGTGCCAGGGTGTACCTGGGAGGTCAGAGGCACTGAAGTGTCTGAGGTACCTGGAGGCCCTGAGGTACCTGGGAGGCAGATTCATGTACCTGAGCCAGAGGTACTTGGGAGTTTCAGAGGTACCTGGGAGAGTCTGAGGTGTACCTGGGAGGCCGAGGTACCTAGGAGTGTCAGAGGTACCTGGCAGCAACAGAGGTATACCTGGAGAGCTTGAGGTGTACCTGGGAGTGTCTGAGATGTACCTGAGCAACACGTAACCGAAACGAAGCTACACTGAT
>NW_024732556.1:0-11415 GCF_018991925.1 Homarus americanus
CAGTATTTGTTCTTTCCAAATTTCACTACTGTAATTTTAAAATGCCAAAATGGTGTTAAGCAGCTAGTTGTGAAAGGGCATTACAAGGCTCCTGATTACTGTGAAATCACTTGTAGTACATTACGGACCTTGCCTACTCATCAGCATTTTGCGCTAAATCGAAAACTCAAGTCTGCTTTAATTCCACTTCCTATAATGAATTTCACTATCAAGGATATTCAAATAGTATCAGAGAAATTAAAAGTGTTAGCTTTCTTGAACGAGACACATTTTGCTGATTTGAATAATAACTTGCCATTTTATCTGTCACGGGAATTTGCACTACCAAGTCTTACGATTCCCTCTATTCTGTTAATTCTGGCAATAATGTTCCTGTTCTGTTATTACCGGGCAGTATCATCCAAATTCAACATTGTTCATAACATACTAACCCGTACGACACAAAAGTCTAGGTCCCCTGTAGTAGAGAATACCCCTACAGTAATATCCCCAGCTTAGTGTCTACATATCTGTTTATAACATGGTTAGGGTTGTCTAGGATGTACTGTACTCTGTGAGTTATTTAGGCCTCACGGAGCTCGGCTGGTAGGTGACCGAGCGATGTAATAGGCCCCTGTCTCATCAACAGAACGTAATATATAAATGGGTCAATACATCTGATATTATATTCAGATTCACCACCCTGTAACTTTCCACTGTCTATGAGTAAGACATGAGATTGACACGTGAGCGGGCAACTTACCCAAGAGGGCGAGACCCATAGCTCAGCATTTCTGTAAGCACGCACTGCGATGCCCCTAAGCTTCAGTAGCTCACCTCAACTTATATCGAAAGGACGTGACCAAACGTTTATCATACATAAACGCCGTCCCTTTCTCATTCACTCCTAGACAGTGAGACTTACGGTTGATATACACTCAGGAATTATATATACAACCTTTTATAATAAAACAAAGGAACTACCGTTTGGGTTTCGTTACTTAAAACCCAAATATAAATATGTGTGAACGGACTGGTTAATTGGACAAGCAGCCGATTCACATATATGGTTATTATGTTTTTAACCAAACAGCACCTCACTTAACACAATAACACACCAAGTTGTTGGAGGGTTTCTGTGATAGCACCTGGTAATATCTGGACGTCTCATTTATCGACTCGTACCTGATGACTATCATAATAGACAAAACATGTAGCTTGTCGATGCTTTACTCTATCATATCTTATATTTTTACCTCTTTATAACGAAGATACTTGGTACTCTTTACCACAGAACATTGTGTTGTCCAAGTCTTAACTGAGAACTCTGACACATGTGTACAAGTAGTCGTAGTTTCCAAAAGTCGAACAGAAGTTCAGACAATCGTGAGGTCGTAAACATGTGGTCGCAAATGGAACGAAAAGATTAAAGAAATACGATCAGTGTCACAAGTATGGCAAGACTGGTCCACGATTTAGTTGACCAGTCTTGCCCTCACCTCCTTACCAGTTGAAGGAAACGACCCGAGACAAGTTACTGGTCTCTCCAAGCTTTTAGCTCTCACTAACGCAAAAGCTTCTCAATATTCCGTACAGTTGTGGAGAAAATGCTCTTGACACTACTGGCAATATTTAACATCTACACTTGAGGATCTTGTAGGTAAGGATGATATAGATTTCAACGTTATTCATTCAGACTTTTCGTGGTAGTTTTGTATGGTGGTGTTTCTGATATATCTAAAGTGCACGAAACAGGTGACTCAGAGACAGACTTCATAATTTTGAGTCGTTCACTGTCTCTTGTGTAAAAATAAATTCCACTTAAGAACCTCACTAGCAACCAGTTCGCCATGGTGGTCCTACCAGTGTCAACAAACACCCACCAACAGTGATTACTAGATCGAGAGAACTGAAGCTCCTCACCACGACAAGGCAGTTACCAAACATCAGTTCTCTGAATTAAAAACTGCAGTGGGATACAAGGAACCCACTTTTAGGTCTGAGTCTGCCACCAACTCAGACGTGTTTTTGTTGAAGGAGTTATCCACCTTTGGCAGTGGAGGTCCATCCTCCTAAAATATTACCTTCCGAACACTTCTGAGGTACATGCTCATATCCATGCCATATTTCAGCCAGAGATAGTGAACATCTATGAGCTAAATCTTAATAGTAACAGTATTGTGACCAAGTCCTAGTTTGCTGATCTTGACTGACTTTCTACCTCATTTACACACAGCTGAAGGGTCTCAATTGTTTCTCTTACAACACAACATATTTATCGTTTGTCACTCCTGATCTGTTTGTTTTTTTGTTTCTTTATTTTCAACAATAACACGTGCTTAATATAATATGCAAGTACAGTAGCCACTAGGAAACCAACATAGTATACATGCATTGAAGTTAATTGTATGCGGTAATTTAATTTGCTATGTTATTCTGAATTCTAGTCTAGTTTAGTTTAAAGTATATTCTTGAACGGGAAGACATAAACAGATTATTGATGCTGAAATCTGGCCCCAGTAACCATAAGAGCCACGAGTCTTGTATCCTGGTGTCACTTTGACGTGTGTGTAAAACATTTATATATTATATACACAGTAATATCATAAATATATTTGTTTCCAATATACGAACTAAAAATAGTTTTTCAGTATTATTGCAAGTGAACGTTTGGGTCACATGGTATTTAAAACTGTATATATACCTGCAACATTGCGCCAGGGAAAGTTATTATCACTATCACCTTTTCTGTAATGTAATGATAACAGTCATGGTTACTGCCGCTCATAGTTGGGTTATAACCGAGGCACAGGAGGAGGTATAACGGGTCACATGAAGGGGTATAACCCGATACAGGAGGGGGTATAACGGGTCACATGAGGGGGTATAACCGGACACAGGAAGAGGTATAACGGGTCACAAGAAGGGTATAACCGGACACTGAAGGAAACTAATATCACCAAGGCGGAGGTTCTGTGGCACCGAGTAAGACCTCCGCTCCAGCTGCAGGCTCGTGTCTACGCTAACCTGTCTAGAAACTGCACCAGTATTGGGTGAGTTACTCCTGGGGCACAACACCGGGCGGAACTGGGTTAATGTATTCTTAAAAAACGCCTCACATTGACAGCAACTCTTAATAATGATATAACTTGCCAATTTAGTCCGAATTATTCTTAGTTTTTTATTTCGATTGTATCTATGATCACAATTTATATATCGCATCCCCTTGACCTTCAACTGATCTTCACCAAAAACACGGACGCCTACATGACATTTCCCCAAAATCCCACCCAAAAGTTTAAGTTCAATCATTTTAAACATTTAGTAGTCCATTTTCAATTATAAACGTAAACAAACAAAATCACACAATTATCAGATCAAAATTGTTGCCGAATTACTCTAAATAATATGCATACATGCTCAACCAATCAATAAACTCTGGGTATTATGACAAATACAAAGATAATTTTAGTAATATATACCAAACAAGCTTATACTATGAACGCACCCACGCTATGTGCGAAAGTAAAATAATACCCCAAAACCATCGAAAAACCCTGATTAAATCCTACCCTCACCCAACATAACGTTGGGAATTTAAAATCCGCAAATTCGCTGGATGACCGAAACGATAATACAGAAGAAAAAAAATAAACGGGGAGGAGGAACGCGAACTTGGCGGTCCAAGATGGCGGTCCGAGCGGAACACACAGTTTTTATTCTTAACACGAACAAGGGAAAACGAAAAGGCTAATATTTAACGAGTGTGTTCCAGCCTTAACACCAAGTTGAGGAAATTTTTCCCATTAAAGATACAAGATTTTTATTGTTCCTTTAAAACACAACAACAGCGTCTTACCTGACTCCTCAAGAAGGCGTTGTGCACCCGGTGTCCTGCCACTTTCCTTCACCGTTAAGACACTTAGTAAACACTTCACCATATGTATCCAACTTTTTTCCCAGGAGGTCTTCTGTGTGTGATCACAGCGTGTAAATTCATCATATAACGCGCTGCGTTAAATTACCAATACAATTAATAAAGTCACAGAGAGCGGTGAGCGTCCATGCACCGCCCCAAGGTGTCGCGCGGTCTCGTTTTAGGGAAAGTAATGTTAAAAATAGTACCACGACTGAACTCCAAGAGTCCAAAACCAATCATTTATTGATGATACGAAGCTACCAAAACTAACCTAACTTTACCGAAATTTCCCAAAGATCATTACGGTATGTTTCGTTACCATACGTTAGCTTCATATCTTCTGCTTTGAGAAAAATTGTGAGATCATCATTCTTGGTTGTGATAAACTTCCAACATTAGTTATCTTTGTTCGAAAGTTCTTTCATCGAATGATTCAATTTGTTTGAAAAAGTTTCGGATGGTCATTGATTCGAAAATCATAGACACTTCAGATCATTAAGGAAAATAAACTTCTTGAATAACAAACTTTCGAAAAATATTTGTTGTGATAAGTAGTGAGGAGCCTAGTGAGCAGCCGGCTATGTGGAGGAAGCCGGCCTTCGACACAAGCTTTGAGTGTTATTTATTAACGTTTAAATGGTTTTTATGAAAGTTCTATTTTATTTATTATGTTTTTAACTTGCAATATTTTATTTTAGTCCTTTAAACATTAAATTTAATTCGGCGAAATACAACCTACGCTGTTGCGTCGCCAGGGATGTAATTACCACAATCAATCAGCCCAGTGTCTCTTAAGAGGTGGCCAACCTTACCACACAAACCATTAAGTTCCTCTCTCGGTATTTGAAAGAGAAGTGATTGTCATGTGTAGCGAGAGTTTTCAGCATTATTTGTATGTGTTACAAAACACCAATGTAACTTACGGGACTAACTTACCATCTGTTGATACTGTTATAATGAGACTATGATTGGGATACAAATATTACTGAAAATTATGGACAAATTATTATTTTTTCATTGTATAAAAATTTTGCTTCAAGGTTATGATGACCTTTAAATTTGTATAAGATTAAATTATCTGTTCTATTGATGTAGTACAGCGTTCATGTCAAAATGAACTATTTTATTGGTGTAAAATAATTCATGTGTTCTTATAATATTTATAACTTTTTGTAAGCCCCAGAAAGGGATGGTATAGGTGAGGGTGGGAGTAGTATACTGCATAATCCTTTTGATGTAATAGTTTTATTGTCTATAAAATATTTCAATTTCAATTTCAGTATTTGAACACACGAGAAGGTCCTTGGTGAGGCATTCATGAACACATTGTACTTTGCAAGTTTGTATATAATAAAAGACGTCTGTGGTTATTGTCGGTTTACATAAGCTGGAGGTGACTGTGGCTTAAGCCTGAGTGTACTGGTCAGGTGAGACCTATTTGTAAACGCCACACACCTTGATCCTGGCGAATAATGGCCGTTACACCCTCTGGCCCCCACACACGCTCTGGCTCCCACACACCCTCTGGCTCCCACACATCCTCTGGCCCTTACAAACGATATGGCCTCACACATCCTGTGGCCCTCACACAATCTGTAGCCCTCACACTCACTGTAGTCCTCACATACCCTGTAACCCTTACACAAATATGGCACTCACACACCCTGTGGCCCTGACACATGTTGTGACCCTCACACACCCTGTGGCCCTCACACAATCTGTTGCTTTCACACACCCTGGGACCCTCACACACCTTGTGGCCCACACATGCCCTGTGGCCCTTCATATACCCTGAGGCCTTCACACACCCTGTGGCCCTCACACAATCTGTTGCCTTCACACACCCTGTGACCTTCACACGCCCTGCGACCTTCACACACCCTGTGACAATCACACACCCTCTGGCCCTCAATCACCCTGTAAACTTGGCACAACCTGTGGCCCACACATATCCTGTGGCCCTCACACACCCTGTGGGCCTAACATGCCCTCTGGCCCTTAGACACCCTATGGCCCTTACACACCCTATAGCCCTCACATATCCTCTGGCCCTCACATACCCTGTTGCCTTCACATACCCTGTGGCCCTCTCACAAACCGTGGCCCTCACACACGCTGTGACCTTAGCACACCCTGTGGCCCTCACAAACCCTGTTGCCTTCACATACCCTGTGGCCTTCACACACCCTGTGGCCCTCACATACCCTGTGGCCCTCACGCACCCTGTTGGCTTCTCATACTCTCTGGACCTGGCCCTTAGACACTCTATGGCCCTTACACACCCTGTGTCCCTCACATATCCTCTGGCTCCTCACACACCGTGTGGCCCTCACACACTCTTTGGCCCTCACACACCCTGTGGCCTTCACACACCCTGTGGCGCTTACACACCCTATGGCCCTCACACACCCTGTGGTCCTCGCACACCCGGTGGCCCTCACACACCCAGATGCCTTCACACACCCTGTGGGCCTCACATAACCCTATGGGCCTCACATAACCCTATGGGCCTCACATAACCCTATGGGCCTCACATAACCCTGTGGACCTCACATAACCCTCTGGTCCTCACACACACCCGGTGGTCCTCACGCATCCGGTGTCTCTCACATACCCGGTTTTCCTCTAACACCTGGTGGCCCTCACACAGGATGTGTAAGGGCCACAGGGTGTATGAGTGTTAGTGTGTATGAGTGTTAGTGTGTATGAGGTGCCACACAGAGCGCGTGGGGCTATAGGGTGTGCGAGGGCCACAGGGTGTCTAAGGGCCACAGAGTGTGTGAGGGTCACAGGGTGTGTGAAGGCATCCGGGTGTGATCCACAGGAAAAGGTCCGCTCAAGACTTTGCTATGAGCGTATGGGGAGGAGGGGGAGATGTATGTATATTATGTATGTTGTATGTATACCATGTATGTACTCTATATATATACATTACTTTTCTAGTCAGTAGCGTGTGGCAAAGCCCCTGTTTCATGTCACCACACGCTAAAGCCCCGTACACACGATCGAACAGCGCCCGGCGGACTTTGCCCGTTTACCGGGCAAAGCCTGTGTGTCGTCGTACACACAGAGGTGCTGGTTGGCAGCAGTCACACTCTGCTGCTGGTAGCTAGTAGGTGGTCGGCAGTAGCTGCTGCGGTACGATCACCATGGTGTGTCGCAGGACAGTTAAATCGAAGACTATAGCGCTGTGTATAATAATTGCTACAGTGTGCAAAAAGAAGAAAAACAGAAAATGGAATGGTGCAAGGAATGGTTATCTCAACGAAAAGTTAAGGGAAGTCATGCCGCGATTTTACGTGAACTTCAAGGTGAACATGAGAAAGACTTCACTAACTACATGAGAATGGACCCGGCAGCAAACGGTCAAACCACCAGGCAGACGGCCTTATCTGGTGATTTCGCTTGACCACGGGCACTCCGTTGGTTTGCCCGTCAATTTTGCCAGAACAACAGGCATTAAGCGAGTACCCGTCAGGCAGTGCTCGATCGTGTGAACGGGGCTTTAGATAAATGTGCCTGGCGATACCTGGAAGCTGCTAATGTACCACTTACCACATGTCGCCTGAGAGGTCAGAGAGAGGTCAGTTGACCCCTATAGGAGTGTAAGGACTACTTGGGCTTGTAAGCTCACCCTTGTATATTTCCGTTGAATAGAACCTACAGAACTCTACAGGTGTTTATGTTCGCTCCTGTAGTTAGAACCAAGTACCCAGAACATCTCCAAGTGTGTAATTTTGTTTGAAGGAATTTTAGCTGAAGTGAAATTGCCAGAGTTTATCTGAAGCACTGTTCAGGACCGGATTCAGGAGTGGGCAAAGTGGGCAGCTGCCCAGGGGCCTCCACAATCTGGGGGCCTCCACATATTACAATATTTTATTTATTTGTTATTCATTTGGATTATTTTTATTTTCATTCTTTAAAATTCATGTTTATCCATTCCATCACGTAAAACTATGTTCAGCAAGAAGCGTGATAGAAATTAGGCTAGCTACTCCTTAAAATTCATGAATACCCTACCTGGTTTTCCTATGAACCGTATATTTTTAATGAATGCTATTGTTTGTGTTGCTAACAATATACCGTATTTAGAATTCCACAAACATATATTGATTAAAAATGAACTGCATGGAATAACGAAATTGAGATTAAAAAAAAAACAAATAAAATATTTTTTTCATTATCACTTCCATTACGAATACCATCAGGGCACTGTGTTTGTTGACAGTCGGTCGGAGGGGGTTGGGTCGTGTAGTATCTGCACACCGGTTGTCATGTGTCCGTCGATTAAAGAGGATACTTGCGTCACCCGTGAACTTCCCTCTATTCCTTCCTTCATCACCATCATATAAAATCATACTCGCTTCCCCCCCCCCAAAAAAAAATATTCATCCCAACTTAAAATTCACGTTTCCTGGCCACTGAGATCACCTATCCTGACCTTACCTTTACTTTGACCTGACCTGACCTCTCCAGAATGATGCCTTATACCTTATACCCAAACGATGTATACCCATACACCAAATGAAACTCGAAGAGACTGACTATAATGTGTGTGTGTGGATATTAATCTGTTATCATTCAATCAAAAGTTTATAAGGTTTTACAAAGTTGTTTTCATTTTAATGTGGACTGGAGACCCTGTATAATATAAGTTGACTAATACTATACTTATGAGTGGGAGTAAACACTAATTCACATCACTCTCTCTCTCTCTCTCTCTCTCTCTCTCTCCAGTCTATTTCCCTCGTCTTCCCTCTCAATAATATCATTCTCTCAATCTACATCTCTCTCTCTCTCTCTTTCTCTCTCCCAGAATATCAACAGTGAGTAAATATAAATAACCACACGATTTTACAGAATAGGGATATATATGTGTTAGAGAGAGAGAGATAAACTAACCATGGGACCTGATCTATCACTCATTTGAACCTAACCTAACCTAACCTCAACTATGCTTACAGAACCATTCCCCTCCGTCCCCCCCCTCGCCTGGGCCCCCCAGCCCTTGACTGTAGGAGGAATGGGCGAGATAGGGCAGGAAAGGTCAACTGGGTGAGTATACACAAGGTCAACAGAGGTGAGGAGCCAAGAGGTACAGATCTCCGTGGGTCATGGTGGTCATACTATATAACTGTACTGTAGAAGGTATTGTTTCTCTCTCTCTCTCTCTCTCTCTCTCTCTCAGATAACCCCCAAGTTTGTTGTAACTCTTCCTGGACAGTGTATTTTTATCTTCAAATAGGATATGTTATCGTGTATCTCTTGTTAGAACGAGGGAACAAATAATTTATTGAATAATGGCAGGTTGAGGGAGAGGGCGATGTACTGTACAGAAATAAACAAATAATTGTTTGGAAATACATTGTTTTTAACATTCAGTGCCATAATATTCTGACTTGTACTGTTTAACTATAATCTGCCTACGCTACCGTTCACGGGATGAATATGGGTGCACAATAAACTAGCCGCTGTATGTGGCAAAATTCAAAAGCGGATCCCCGCCTTTTTTATTACATACTAGGAAACATCTCACACTCACACACACACGTATAGATGATCAGTAAGGAGGAGCCTCGACCTGAGCCCTGACAGAACGTTACAGGTGTACTATTTCGTCAGGCCGCGGTTAGGAAGTATATGAGAGTGACTTTGGAAGTTATATTTATGTTCCATATAACATATTTATGGTTTATGTGTGTGTGTGTGTGTGTGTGTGTGTGTGTGTGTGTGTGTGTGTGTGTGTGTGTGTAATAATAATAATAATTAACGGTTTATTGAAAGAGCTTGGCAGCCAGAAGGCTGTGTGTGTGTCTGTCTGTCTGTCTGTAATTATGTTAGTTTATGTTTGGTTAGTTATTAGTTGGAGTAAGTTGTCGTGGAGATTTTTCAGGTTAGGTTAGATTAGATTAGGTTAGGTTGTGTTAGATTAGGTTAGTTATTAGTTGGAGTAAGCTGGAGTTAAGATTCTTCTGGATATACAAAACACTAAAGTTATTATCCAGCGTCATCCTCCCACACACCCCAGCAAAATGATTCACAATGGAGACTGATTAAAGAATGCTTGTGTTGTGAAAATAATTCCTCTTATTGATTAACGAACTTTAAATAAAATGGAACAAGGTTGAGTGATGGTTGTTGAACTGATATAGAAATGTTAAGTGGTAGTAGATATAGTGTAAAATAAGTCATTGAGTGATACTGTAGTTGTGTAGTACCCAAGTTTGGTTCACTTGTATGTTACTGAGGAAATTATTCAATCGGGATTTTTTACAAGGATGATTGGTGTACCTGAAGTTGATGATCGTTTTTTTCTTTTTTCTTTTTTTATTATTATAATGGTTGCCCCTCCTGTAATGAGAATGGCCAGGCCCAAGGGCCACCTAGGCGTGAATTTGTTTAAGGTGTTGAAGCTGTCGCCAACACAACAACCACACCCTGAGTTAATGAGCTGAGTGACCCAGTGTCAAGGAATAGTCCGTGGCCAACTGCACTGGCTAACCATTACCCCGTAACACGACGCGCGAATCGATTAACATCCAGGTCCCCAATTACTGTTGGGTAGATAGAGGTAAATGACGCAAAGGAACTTGCTCATGGTCTCACCCTGCCCGGAAATGGAACCTCGGTTCATTCGCTTGCGAGGCGAGCAAGCTGACAATTACACCGTGTGTCGCCAACGTACACACACACACACACACACACACACACACACACACACACACGTCTCCTGAAGTAGATATGAGAGAGAGAGAGATCTAAGCAGCTTATTATCATCCTACACCAACAGGAAGCGACAGACAGACAGACAGACACATCACAACCACCAAGTTTTTCTCAAATTAACATAATCTCTTGTCGTCGTGTCCGTGTGGCTGTCGTGTTTGTCAATCCAGCAATTTCTCTTCTTTCTTCTCTCTTGATTATTTCTTCTTTTATTTAATTTTTTTGTTGATTTTCGTCTTCATTTCTTCATTTAAAATTTTCGTGATTTCTTTCCTTCCCTCTATCCTTCTTTCTTTCCTTCCCTCTATCCTTCTTTCTTTCCTCGCCATCCTCTTTATTTTCACCCTTCCATCATCTTTATCAGTGTTTCAATTTTCCCTGTCTCCTTCCTCCCTTCCTTTTCCTATTCTCATCTTTCCTTCAACCTTCCCTCCTTCATAATTCCTCTCCATCTCTCCCTCTATTCCTTCCTTCATCACCATCATATAAAATCATACTCGCTTCCTCCCCCCCCCCAAAAAAAATACTCATCCCAACTTAAAAATTCACGTTTCCTGGCTACTGAGATCACCTACCCTGACCTTACCTTTACTTTGACCTGACCTGACCTCTCCCGAATGATGCCTTATACCTTATACCCAAACGATATATACCCATACACCAAATGAAACTCGAAGAGACTGACTATAATGTGTGTGTGTGGATATTAATCTGTTATCATTCAATCAAAAGTTTATAAGGTTTTACAAAGTTGTTTTCATTTTAATGTGGACTGGAGACCCTGTATAATA
>NW_024732557.1:0-26215 GCF_018991925.1 Homarus americanus
TGACGGACCATCGCCCGCTCATACCCATTCTTAATCACTACACGTTGGACGCCATCGAAAATCCTCGCCTCCAACGTCTCAAAGAGAAGACCGCCCCTTACGTCTTTACAGCTGTGTGGCGCGCCGGGAAGCTTCTGTGCATACCAGACGCCCTCTCCCGAGCCCCTGTTAGTCGCCCCACACCCGAAGATGAAGTCGACTGTACCATGGCCGCCGCTCACGTTCGGTCTTTAGTGACACACACAGCCACTTCTCTTGCTGACAAGACGACGACGACGCCCTCCATCGAAGACGATAGGACTCTCCAGGAGCTTCGCATCGCCGCCGCTCAAGACCCGGCATACGTCCAACTCCTCGACTACGTCTCCGCTGGATTCCCCACCAACCGCTACAACATTCACGCCTCCGCCCTCCCCTTCTGGAAGCTAAGGGATAGCCTCTATGCGGACGGAGAGCTGGTGTTGTACGGCCCCAGGATCGTCGTTCCCGCTGCCCTCCGCCGGCGCACCTTATCCCGCCTCCATGACAGCCACGGCGGCGTTGAAGCCACCAGGCGCAGAGCCCGTCAGACCGTCTTCTGGCCTGGTATTGACGCCGATATTAAGAGCACGGTTGAGGCCTGTGAGCCTTGCCAGCAACTCCAGCCCAGCCAGCAACAAGAGCCGTACCTGTGCAATGACCTCCCAAAGCGGCCCTTTGAGTCCGTGTCCGCCGACTTCTTTAATGTGGCCGGAAAGTCTTTCCTGGTGGTCGCCGACAGGCTCTCTGGATGGCCCGTGGTAGTTCCCTGTGGTCGGGACACCACCTCTTCCAGGGTCATCCGGATGTTTTGTTGCTTCTTCCGGGAAGTCGGAGTGCCTCTCCGCCTCCGAACCGACAGTGGGCCCCCGTTCAATAGCCACGAGTTCAAGAGCTTCGCCGAACGCTGGGGCGTCCACCACATCGTCACCTCCCCTCATTACCCGCAGGCGAATGGCCACGCCGAGGCAGCGGTAAAGTCCGTAAAATACCTCATCCTCAAGACAGCACCGACGGGGAACCTGGACTGCGAGGAGTTCGACAGGGGCCTACTGGAACTCCGTAACACCCCTACCCCTGCCGGACGCTCTCCTGCCCAGGTGTTGTATGGCCGCCCCTTTCGTACTTGTGTGCCTGCCCACCCCCAGTCCTTCTTAGATGAATGGCAGATCAAGGCGGACGAGTGTGACCGCCGTGAGGCTGCCCGGATGGCCCAAGTGACAAGCCACTATGACGCCCAAGCCCGCCCCCTTCCCAGGATGGCCGTCGGCCAGCAAGTACGAATCCAGGACCCGACGTCACACCGCTGGGACAAGGTCGGGGTCGTCATGGGCCGTGGCGAGCCTCGTTCGTACCAAGTCCGCCTCCCCAGTGGTCGTGTGTGGTGGCGAAACAGACGCCACCTCCGCCCAGTGCCACCCTCTAGTGACGAACCTTCCTCCCCGTCCCCTGTGTCCCCTTGCCCAGACCAGGAACGAAGGTCGTCAGTTGATCCTCCCATTGTCCCTCGCCGCTCCCCCCGACTCATGGAAAAAGAGTCCGTAGCCGCTCGAGATTGCACTACGAGCGTAAAGGGGGAGGGAGGTGTATAGATATGTACATACCAAGATGTGTGAACACGCCTGACACCAGGACTCTTGTTACCATTCATTGTACCATTTATTCACATGTCTGTATTACTACATATTATTATAGCATGTCTGATGTCTATGCTTATGTCTAATGCCTATGTTCATTTACTATGTCCCGATGTACTATGTCTGTACCGCGCTAGTTGAGTAATTAGAAGACCTCATTTATTGTCCTAGGAATGTCTAGCAACTCCCCTTGCCTAGCTAGCTAATTTCCCTCAGATCGGCCTCGGCCTACCTACGGTCCGGGGTCCCTAGTAATCGCTCCTGTATCGGTTGGCTATCACGCCCAGTCTTGTACCACTTATTGAATATACCTACTGCTCGTGCCCTGGAGTTTCAAGAACCTTGTCTAGGATTACATCCACCACACCACAATTCCTTCTCCTTTCAAGAATGAAAGCTTTTGTTAAACGACCCACCCACCCCATGTCTTTGTATGTAATAAGTCATTTTTGTCCAATGTATATTTTCAGCCTTCGGGCTGCAGAACTTTTCCAATAAACCGTTAATTATTATTATCATTATTATTATTATTTACTTACACACACACACACACACACACACACACACGCTGTAATCTTCTGGTGTCCCCTGCAGGTTGCCGTGTCCTATATCTCTCTCCACACTACGCCATCACCTGTACGGCTGCATGGGATGATTGCTGCGTTCCTCCTGACGAAGTGTTTATCTTACCTGTTCCTACCTGTTAATTTTTTTGTGTAACAGCTGTGTGTGTGTGTGTGTGTTTTATGCTATCTTAGCATGTAATCACCTTACATGCTACAGTTGATAATATCTTTACAATAGCACCTGGTTATAGTAGGCAAATGTACATACCAAATCTATGCTAGGAAGGGAGAATAGGGAGGTAATACTGAAGCTAGAGGGTTTGTTACGTGTTGAAGGGTACAAGGTATCATTTGGTTGAGGTATACGAATACAGTCATCAGTACTGTACCCACAAAGCAAATACAGTACTCTGCTATTACGGTCCAAGGATAACATCACCACCAACACGATCTGGCAAACAATGAAATCTGGGTACTATAAAATCTATGTCAGGAAAAGAGAGCAAGCTATATGGTGTTAAGGGATCACATGAAGATTAGACCCCATAGTTTATTTCACCCTTAACACTACCTCTGGTGGGGTTAGGTTAGGTTCATTTTACAAACATAAGCATCTTAACTACTGTAGCCGTTAAGCAAAATACAATACCGTCACGGCATATAATAATCACCTCTACTGACAGTCGGATAATGCTGTAGAATTGTACGTATGGCGGTGTGGACTGAGATGTGGTACGGCCAGATTATAGCTAGTGGGGGGGGGGAGGGAGGATGTATACGGTCAGATTATAGTTAGTAGGGAGGGTTGTGTATGCGGCCAGATTATAGTTAGTAGGGAGGGTTGTGTATACGGCCAGATTATAGTTAGTAGGGAGGGTTGTGTATACGGCCAGATTATAGTTAGAAGGGAGGGTTGTGTATACGGCCAGATTATAGTTAGTAGGGCAGTAAAAACACAACCACGTCAGCATAAATACAATTATTTCAATTGGTGTTTCGTTATTAACTATGGATCCAGAGTGAGACGAAGATTGGTGGTGATGAAGCGTCTGGGGACACCAGGCCGTAAGAGGTTCTGCTGACTGATTCACTTTGTGTTAGTCACTACGGTGTTGCTTCCACGGAGACACAGATCAAGCGTCCTGCAATTGTCCTGAATATTGAGAGCGACGTCCACCTCATGTCACCCAACACACGGCTTAGCGACATCATCACTTGTCGACACATTTTAATCATAATATTTCACTGTTTTATTGTTGCCTGCCTCAACATATACAAAATAAAGTCTAGATGGTATAGTTCTTTGATACACTAATCTTAGGATGTGTTGCCAAGCTTTAAGGGAAATATAAAGCTGGGACGTAGAAATAAAGTTTACCGTAAGTATTCGGTTTGGTTAGGAAGGAAGGGACATCCTAACCAAACCGGATACGTACGGTAAGCTGATTTTTTTCTGAAATATTTATCGATGAACAAGTACAAGTTTAAAATTTCTTTTACACATGTTTCAGACTAACTTAACCCCTACGAGTGCGATATGTTAATCCTCCAAATACAGTATTATTTTCTTGAAGGAAATAAGTCACTGTTTTCAGATAGATGCTATTGTACTCGAGAGGTTAAAATATTTTAATTAGGAGTTATTGTTTTTATGGGTTAAGTTATTATATTTGGTGGGTTAAAATATTTTACTAAAGTGGTTAAGGCATTGTACTTAAGGTGCTAATTGTTCCTCCGATTTCTTGGAGGTGGAATTAAGTGGTATTGGTGCAGTCATAGAGAAATATACCTAAAGGGTTTATGTACTGGGGAAACTTATACTGACACTACCCAGACATTTCTTGGTTACAGTTGAGGAGCATCATCTGAGACGAAGCTTTGAAGAAAAAACCCTGAGGCTGAGAGTGAGGTTGTCTCAGAAGTTGTTGACAATATTTGTGACACAATAAATGGTCAACAAACATGTCACTATAAGATATTTGGGTAAGAACTTCATCAATTATTCATCCATTTAAAGCACTCACCGTTAAAGCTTTGATTCTTTCTTCTGTGCACTGGAAAATACTCTCCAGCATGGGTGTTATGAGACTATTCTCCAGGTGTAGTTCTGCCAGTACTTGTGACAGCTGTACTGTAGTGGAGGAGACCAGCAGTTGAAGACTTGTTTGCAAAATGTACTTAAATGGAATCTCACCCATGTTCTACTTCTTCCACTTGTCGATCTTGTGTACCTGGTCTAGGGTCAACTTCTCCTTCCAGTTACCAACCTCACCCGGCACAGGAATCAACAATATTACTTCATCATTCACCTCAATAAGAATTTGTGAATACTGAAAATGAGATCTTTAAATTATAATAAACTCCTATTTTAAACAACGGATGTTGTTGACTTGAGAAATTCCATCATCGTGTGTATTATTTGTTAGTTGTAATTAAGAGTTGTAATCCTTAAACTCTTTACCAACAAACTTTTGGTCAAATTTTTATTTCTGCAATGTTTAACAATCTCTTTATCAAATGTTACGACATGTTTCAACCAAGAGCCCTGGGCTATTATTGGCAATATCACTAATAATATCAATAGCGGAAGTCAGTTACCTCTACCTGAACCAAAGGTTATCTTTAGTTTTAGTGAAACGAGTAAAGAAAACAAGACTATCTTTAACAGAAGTTAAGTCTCCACCTTTCCTGAAGAAGCCGCCCTCCTGCCTCACCACCTCCTGTGAGTACTGGGGATTATCTTCTGTTTTGGGCCCCACCAAGCTGTCCGGGCCTGCCATCTCATTAAACTCGGTGTATTTAGCTACCTGAGTGTGAAGGAAGGTTTGGTATATTGATTACAGCCCACTACCATTGTTCGTTATTCTTGTTACATTACTCAGGTATTTTGATGTTAAACAGTTAATGTAGTGAAACAAATATATCTTGTTTACATGTCCTCTGAGCACACAGCATCATACATAAAGGAGTTGCTTTTGGCTGAGGTTTGTGCTCAAAAACTCGTTCAGCTTCTCCAGCTTGGCCATAATGTCGGCCTTGAGGCCCTCGTAGAAGACTAAGTGTGAAAGTTAAGGTGGTGACATTTCTGCCAGGCCTCGTTGACGCCAGTACGGCTGTTACCGTACTGGGAATGGTGAAACATTGTTATCAGGGTTAATAATAATAATAATAATAATTAACGGTTTTATTAGAAAAGAGCTTGTAGAGGCTGAAATATACAGATTACATATTTGGGGAATGGGTTACGAATTACAAATAATATACAAGAAGTGACATAAGTGGCACAAATAAGACATATAACAACAGATGGGGATCAGCTCAAACTACAGTTCATTTCAACATAGTGATGGCACTAGTCATGTGAGGATAAACTCCGTGATATACTGCATACATGTAATGTTATTTTATGTTTTATCTTATAACAACACGAACTGATATTAGCAATACTTGAAAAAACTTGTTTGGTTGTTTGTATTCCAACACTTAGTTAAGTCTTGCCTCACGTTTGTCACGGAAGCTGAAAGTTTTAACAAGACGATAAAGGTGCAATAAGGACACGACAGGGAGGTACTACCGCCTGGGAAGATATTGGAAGCATAATGTGTTGTCTCTGGTAGACCCTGCTACTATATGGCATCCCAAGAATTGTGACCAAGTCCCAGGTTGATGATCTGACTTTCTGCCTCATTTACACACAATTGCAGTGTCTCAATTGTTTCACTTACTGTTGACAACACAACATACATATTTTGTTTCTCACTTTTGATCTTTTTTTTAATTTTTGTATTTCTTTATTATAATTATTATCTTTATTATCATCATTATTATTATTATTATTATTATTATTATTATTATTATTATTATTATTATTATTATTATTATTATTATTATTATTATTATTATTATTATTATTATTATTATTATTATTATTATCAGGAAATATACTGTACATGCTATGTCCGGGTTTATTCCGTTACAGGAGCTCGGAAGGTCCTGTAAGTTACGGCCTCCAGATACAATATGTGACGTCACAAGATGGCTGGTGTTATGTTTTGAGTATCGCTACAGAGAGGAACTTACACCCTCGAGGGTCGACTTACAGAGTCAGCTGGGAGATACAATATCTTTTGAGTATCTGCTCCCAGGTAAACAAAAAAGAGAAGTACAGGTAATTTTCATGCAGTGGAGCGTTGACCTCTCACTTGTTTAGTAAACTTATTATATATCTAACCTAACCCACCTTAACATATCCCACTCTAACATATCCAACCCTAACATATCCCACCCTAACATATCCCATCCTAACATAACCCACCTTAACATATCCCACCCTAACATATCCCATCCTAATCCATCCTAACCTAACATATCCCACCTTAACATATCCCACCCTAACATATCCCACCCAAACATATCCCACCCTAATCCATCCTAACCTAACATATCCCACCCTAATCCATCCTAACCTAACATATCCCCTCCTAATCCATCCCTAACCCTAACATATCCACCTTAACATATCCCACCCCTAACATATCCCACTAACATATCCCTAATCCATCCCTATTCTTATATCCACCTTAACATATCACCCTAACATATCACCTAATCCATCCTAACCTAACATATCACCTTAACCTAACCCACCTTAACATATCCCACTCTAACATATCCAACCCTAACATATCCCATCCTAACATATCCCACCCTAACATATCCCACCCTAACATATCCCACTCTAACATATCCAACCCTAACATATCCCATCCTAACATAACCCACCTTAACATATCCCACCCTAACATATCCCATCCTAATCCATCCTAACCTAACATATCCCACCTTAACATATCCCACCCTAACATATCCCACCCTAATCCATCCTAACCTAACATATCCCACCCTAATCCATCCTAACCTAACATATCCCACCTTAACATATCCCACCTTAACATATCCCACCCTAACATATCCCACCCTAACCTAACATATCCCACCCTAATCCATCCTAACCTAACATAACCCACCCTAATCCATCCTAACCTAACATATCCCACCCTAATCCATCCCTAACCCTAATCCATCCTAACTCACCTAATCCATCCTAACCTAACATATCCCACCCCAACATATCCCACCCAATATATCCACCTAACATATCCACCCTAAATACCCCCCCAAAGCCATCCTAACCCAACATATCATCCACCCATACATATCCCACCTAAATTATCACCTATCCATCCTAACCCAACATATCCCACCTAATCCATCCCTAACCTAACATATCCCACCCTAATCCATCCTAACCTAACATATCCCACCCTAATCCATCCTAACCTAACATATACCACCCTAATCCATCCTAACCTAACATATCCTAACCTAACATATCCCACTCTAATCCATCCTAACCTAACATATCCTACCCTAATCCATCCTAACCTAACATATCCTAACCTAACATATCCCACCCTAATCCATCCTAACCTAACATATCCCACCCTAATCCATCCTAACCTAACATATCCTAACCTAACATATCCCACCCTAATCCATCCTAACCTAACATATCCCACCCTAATCCATCCTAACCTAACATATCCCACGTTAACATATTGTTATGCTATGTATTGTAATGTTGCACAGGAGGGCCAAATGGCACACAGATTCTTAAGGGTTCAGCTTAAATTTGATAAGACTCATTACGTGCAACTTTGGTTCAGGGCCTTGTGAAAGTATACAACATTTTAATAGTTTAATGGCTAAAATGTACATGTACAATAAAAATTATGGCCATGGGTTTGGTTAACTTAATATAACAGTACTTTTAAGTTCCTGGGAGTACAGGTAACAAACAACAAATGGAACAGGTTCGTTGACTGCTTCAGAAGGAGGGTTAGGGTTCACATTTCAAGATTTTACATTACACTTATAATAAATAAAGGTAATTTACTGTGAATAACAATGGCAGTGTGGCACTTTGCACAGCAAATGATCAATTAAATATAATCGAAACTTGTGCACAGTAAAGTAGATCATCAGCTGGGTATTAACATACAAAGTTCCTGGTTCATCTCTTCAAACAAGACTACAGTCACAACAATCTAATCCTTAAGCTCTCAATACACAAATATAACACAATTACACAACCAACGGTCACCTAATACAATCACAAGAGCAGTACTGATATACAAAACTTGATTATGTTGTTCCCCAGTTTAATAAATGTATGTCTGCCTTACTGGAAGTCCTGACTGTGTCTGACTCACTCACGGCAGCCCGACTGAGGGATCCCAAACCTACCACTATTTAATGTGGAACTTAATTTGGCTCGTCCTTTACTTAAGTCTTAACTATTTTTAACACATTTGTCTTAATACATTACATTACACAGAGCATCATAAAGGTCAGATAACAACAATATCAGAAACAATAACATTATATAGCAACAACATCGGATACAACACCATCTTATATCAGTACACCAAACCCAACCACCAAATCGAATACGCATATCAACACAACCTGTAGGTAACCACTCAACAACTTGTAACAATATCCCACCCTAACATATCCAACCTAACCTATCCCACCCTAACATATCCCAACCTAACATATCCCACCCTAACCTATCCCACCCTAACATATCCCATCCTAACCCATCCCACCCTAACATATCCCAACCTAACCTATCCCACCCTAACTTATCCCATCCTTACTCTTCCCACCCTAACGTATCTCACCCTAACCTACCCCACCCTAACCTACCCCAATCAAACCCATCCCAACTTAACCTAACCTAACCTATCTCATCTTTTATATTCCATCCAAACCTATCCCACTCTAACCCAATTCAATCTCACCTAATCGGAAAAAATACACACGATCCAGAGAGAGAGAGAGAGAGAGAGAGAGAGAGAGAGAGAGAGAGAGAGAGAGACTGCCAGTACCAGGAAGTAAGTAATGGTACTGTGTAATAAGTTATGGTCACTTTCAAAACTCCGACATATTCTTGGGGCAGTTGGGGCAGCTCACGCCATCCTCCTCCTTTCAGTACACAACAAATGCTTTCCTCTGCTCTACTATGAGAACCATGACCGCACAGTCCACACACACTCTTTTATTTCCGTCCTCAAGTCCCAATGGTGGAATTCTTGACCAACCTCGTCTCCGTATGAAAAACACATATGAGTGAAAAGTCAGCAGTGTAACCTAACCTAACCTCGTTAACGTATTGAACAAAACATGGGTGGTACCGTGATAAGGAAATAGTGTAGCTTTTTTTATAACGCGGATAACAGACTCTTGTGAACTATTGGAGATTGGGTTGGGTGGTTGAGAACTGTGGATAAAGGTGATAGAGAACAGTGGATAAAGGTGAGATAGAGAGACCAGAGGATAAAGGTGAGATAGAGAGAACAGAGGATAAAGGTGAGATAGAGAGAACAGAGGATAAAGGTGAGATAGAGGGAACAGAGGATAAAGGCGAGATAGAGAACAGTGTGAGGTGAGTGACTGTGGGGTGTGTCATTAACCGCGTGAGTTTTTGTTTGTTTGTTGTATGTCTGTGTTTGTAAAGACATGGTGTGTGGCTTTGTTTTGCGCGAGTTGGTGGTGTAGCTGTGTTTTGTGGCTTCATGGTGTGTCACAGTTTAGTGTGTAACATATTTTGAGTGTGTGGTGGTTTGGTACAGTCAGCCAAAGTTTCATCGATCCCACCCTAGCTCTTACCTGCAATTTTACCTGGCAATACTTTGTAAGGTAAGGCTGTATGTATCGGCGGTGTCCGTGCCAAAATAAATATTAAAAAATTAAAAGGATAACATTATTATAATAATAAACTAGTCATCGTTATTCTTAAGATCATGTCAAGTTTGCGAATGTTCGTATATTTCTTTAAATACTAAAAAGATTGATATTAATGATTGGCAACGCAACCATAACCGGAGCTGCCACAAGATTCTCTAATTCAAGAATACTGAACATGTTCCACATTTAATCTTGAGTGTTTCATGAAGGTGTTAATTGTTTTTACAATATGAGCATTATAATTACAATATAACTTGACGTAAGTTAGAGGGCAGACTTTCTTGTCAGTCACGATATTGTATCTTCATAATATATCCTGGTTATTAGTTGTGTGGGTGTGTGTGTGTGTGTTGTTACGCCGTCTCTTAATTTACTTTAATAACCAGGTTGTAGGCGTAACCAAGCAAAAAAAGTGAAGTAAATTAAAAGGGAATAAAAATAAATAAAGTAAACCTTTAAGAATTTAATTAAATTTAATATTAACACAATAAAGAGCCTCGTAGGCTGTCACAACAAATTGATTCACTATCGAAACCTTTAAGACACAAATGATACTATACATCGAAACATCAAAAGAATAAAAATAAAGCATTGGATTACGTTAACACTACGTATACATAAAAACTAACACTGATATTAACTAACGTGAAACAACATTCAGTTACTTAAATGTAACTAAGCAAGCACTGATGGACACATAAAAGACATAAATAGGTACTCACATAAATATACCACATTGGTGGTGACAGGAGCAATCACATAAATAAAATGAAGTATAACTAACAGGTGACAGGTGTCACTCAAAAGAACATGAACTCAATGACAAGGAGGACTGGACTGCCCTGTGTCAGTTGGTGGACCACTATATATAGGGCCAATTCCCGCCAAAAACCCGCAGGTGGGTTGTTTAGCGATGCAGATGGTTGTTAGAGAGAAAGAATGCTTGTTACAATACTAAATGAAGAAATAAGATGGGCTTGAACAAATAATAACAGTTAAAACCTTAACAGCACAGGGTAAGGTGACTAGATTATATAATAGTAAATATAACACATCATTACAGGAATTATGGAACAACATGGAAGCATGTTAAATAAAAAAGAAAAGAAAAATACGACAAGGTCGTAGCAGTGTGTGTGTGAGGACCTATCAAATATCTTGAATTACGCAAATTATTGCACAATAACTCTGAAGTGTTTAGTCTGAGTGTAAGTGGAGCCACATGAAGCAGAACCTAATTATCATTTTGAATAAATATCCAAGCATAAATTACAAACTAGAATCAATGGCAATACAACTGTGAAATAATGAATATATTTTAACAATTATTGTTAAGGTTTTGAGAGGTAAATGTATATTTGTCGATGATGTGCAAAGTTGCAATATGATCCTAAAAGAAAATAAAAAAGCGAGGAAATAAAAACTCACATAATAACGGAGAGCTATTCGACCCCTTTCCCAGTCCTCATCAACTCTATATAAGTATAATCTCTCTCTCTCTCTCTCTCTCTCTCTCTCTCTCTCTCTGTCTGTCTGTCTGTCTGTCTGTCTGTCTGTCTGTCTCTCCCTTTCTCTCTCTAAAAGTGAGTTATTGATAATAATACCCTCGAAGGCAGCTAGTAGAACGCCAAAATGACCACCATACGGCGCTGGTGCAGGGATACCAAATGCCATTATTGTGTCAGTCGAGTCTATTACATAGTGTCTGGCACTCTCCGCCCTCTAACTTATGTCAAATTATATGATTTACAGTAATGCTCACACTGTAAAGGCAATTAATTCCTTCATGAAACACTCAAGAGCAAATGTGGAACATGTTATTGTACAAAAGGAAGGCTATAGGTAGGAGAATAAATCGTGGTGAAGTTTACCTCCGAGATTATTATGAGGTATTGGCCGGTAAGGTTAAGACCGAGATAAGAAAAGCAAAGAAGAATAATGAAATGAAGATAGCAAAGGAGGTGAAGTCAAACCCCAAGGGATTCTTTCAAATGTATCAAACTAAAACACGAGAAAATATTGGACCAATACAGTCAGATACCGGCGAGCTAACTGATAACAAAGGAGAAATGAGCAATAACTTGAATAGATAGTTTCAACAGTTTTCACAACCGAAAATTTAAACACGATACCCGAGGCACCGACTATATACAGAAATGGTGAAGCAAATAGATTAAGCGAGATAGTAGTGACTAGGAACGAAGTTAGTAAGCAAATAGACAAGCTAAAGCCTAATAAGTCACCAGGTCCCAAGGAGATATTTGCCAGAGTATTAAAGGAATTTAGGTTAGAGCTTGGTATGCCCTTAGCAAACTTGTTTAACATATCATTAAAAATGGGTGTAGTACCAGAATCCTCTAACTACCGTCCAATTAGTTTAACATCATTTGTAGCAAATTACTGGAAGCAATAATTCAAACTCTATTCGAAATCAAATGGAGAAGCAAAAGTTGATCAATGACTCCCAACATGGCTTCAAAAGCGGGCGTTCAAATCTGACTAATCTATTAACATTATTCTTAGCTGTTTTCAAATCAGTGGCGGGGGACACGATTATGATGTGGTATATCTCGACTTTAGCAAAGCCTTCGACAGAGTCCCCCAAGAAAGACTAATACAAAAAGTGGAGGCTCATGGCATTGGAGGAGATATTCTAAAATGGATTAGAGCGTGGTTACAGGACAGGAAACAGCGAGTAAGCATTAACGGCACTAAATCCGATTGGAGTAACGTCAGTAATGTAGTACCCCAAGGCTCAGTACTTGGACCATTATTATTTATGATATACATAAACGACAGAGATATAGGCGTAGACAGCAACATTTGCTGATGACACTAAAATATGGCGTGTAATTAAATCTGACGGACTCTGCAAAACTACAAGAAGATTTAAATTTTTTTTTAGAATGGTCTGAAAAATGGCAGATGAAATTTAATGTGGACAAATGTAGAGTACTAAGTCTATAGATATGTAAACAGAGAAACCAGATACCAAATGAACAACGATGCTATAGAGAAATCCGACTGTGAGAAACAATTAGGAGAAATGATAAGTAGGAATCTTAAACCAAGTAAACAATTTGTATTTGCTCGAAACAAGGCTACCAAAGTACTTGGGTTCATACAAAGGAGTGTTAGTTACAAGACTAGCGAGGTCATCCTCGAACTATATCGTGCGCTTGTGAGACCTCACTTGGATTACGCAGTTCAGTTCTGGTCACCGTACTACAGAATTCAGGGGAGAATGACAAGACTAATCCAGGGCATTAGGAACCTTGAATACAGAGACAGCTTAAGGCATCTTAATTTGCACTTTCTCGAGAAACGTAGAGTGAGGGGCGACATGATCGAGGTGTATAAATGGAAGTCAGGGTTAAACAAAGTTATATAACAAAGGTATTCAAACTATCCAACCAAGTACGAACTCGTAACAATGGTTTTACATTAGACAAATTTAGATTTAGGCGCGGGATAGGTAAACATTGGTTTGGAAATAGAGCAATGGATGAGTGGAACAAGTTACCAAATATCATCATTAACTCGAATACGCTGGCTAGCTTCAAACATAGGTTGGATGGATATATGACCGATAGAGGTTGGGTGTAAATAGGACTGCCCAGTATGGGCCAATAGGCTCCCTGCAGTTTCCCCCATTCTTATGTTCTTATGATCTTATGTTTTCTTGGATTTTTACGTGAACATCTTATGACAGCCCAAGTTGAAGTTGCGTTGCCAATTCATTAATGTAATTTTTTCATTATTTAAGAAAATATACGAACGTTTGGAAACTTATCATGATCTTAAATAGCGATCAATGGTTTATTTTAAAAATGTTACCTTTGGATTGTTTAACATTTATTTTGGCAGTGTTACAGCCGATAATTCCACTGGTCAACAGCCAAAATGGTTCACATATGAGATCATGCTCACACAACTAATTTCATATTGCTGAATTCGAATCTGATATTTATTTTGTTCTATCAGACAAGGTTTTATAAAAAAATCAATAGGTACAAATATTTAATATTCCATCACGTGTCGTGCAAAAGATGAGATTATATCATGTGACTGTGCTTTCATGACTAATTTCATATTAATGAATATTAATTGGATGTTTCATTCTACCATCAGACCTACTTTCTTAAAGAATAAAAAAAATAGTAAATATAGTAACATTATCGCGTCATGCAAGATACAATTTTAAACCTATCACAGATAAGCTCATAAAAAATTGTACCAAAAAACATAAGTTCAAATCCTTTATAATGACAAAATATGAAGTTCTAAAAGTGCTTCTGAACTTTACTCTTTCTCTTGTACAGCTTGCTCTCTTCTCGTTGCAGTGTCCAGCAATAGTCGCCCATCATGTTAGGACTGAATTGTCCCTGATATCTGCTCTCCATTATGGCGATATCTTGATGAAATCTTTCGCCGTGTTCATCACTAACGTCTCCAAGGTTACCTGGGAAAAATTCAATATGAGAGTGGAAAAAATGCAATTTCAAGGACATCCTTGCTCCCAATGCATGATAATTCTGAAGCATGGTTGTTACGATTTCTTTGTAGTTGTCAGCACGATAGTTTCCAAGAAAATTCTTTGACACATTGACAAATGATTCCCATGCTTTTTTCTCCAGTGGGTTCAATGTTTTGGTGAATTCGCTATCATTAACTAGCATACGAATTTGTGGTCCATTCAAGACACCTGCTTTCAACTTGGCTTCGGAAACCACACCACCTAGTTTCTGAGATAAGTATAGAGTCCCAGCACCGAATTGATCCATAGCTTTGATGAAATTTTTAGCCAAACCGAGCTTTAGATGCAGTGGAGGCAAAAATATCTTTTCTGGATCTACAAGCGGATTGTGAGCACAGTTAAACCTTCCAGGCGCATCTCTTGGTCTTGTCGGCCAATCCTTTCTCACATAGTGCTCTGCATCAGCTCTGCTGTTCCACAAGCACAAAAAGCACATGTGCTTTGTGTAGCCACTCTGAAGGCCCAGTAGTAAACTGATGACTTTGAGATCGCCACATATCTTCCACTGGTGTTTCTCATACTCTATAGCGGCCAACAGAATTTTCATTGTTTCATAGCTCTCAGTCATTTTTGTTGCGTGTGCTATTGGGACAGATGGAAGCCGATTGCCATTGTGTAAAAGAACAGCTTTCAGAGAGTCTTTTCCTGAGTCTATAAACAGCCTCCAATCCTCTGTCTTGTATGTTTCAGACTTGCAGAGTTGTTGCATGAGAGATACTGCGTCCTCGCAATAACAAAGGTTGTTTGCCATCTTGAAAAATGCAGACAGCTGTCTATGTCGGTAACGCGCTGTAGTGATATGCACTCCATCTTCTAGCAGGTTACGCTGCTTTAGTCTGGATCCCAAAACTTCAGCCTTTTCTTTTGACAAGTTTAGGTCCCTGATGAGATCATGAAGCGCTTCTTGAGTAAATAGTTTAGGCCTGGTATTTTCAGAGTCATCCTGGTAGTCGTTTTCCATTGAGGTAGAGGTAGAATCGGAATCACTCAATTCTTGTTCAGTCGGTGGATTTGGGACTGGAAGTTCAGCACTGTGCGGTACTGGTCGGATTGCAGAAGCAATATTGGGGTACTGTACCTTGCCTCGTGTCTTGATTTTTATTCCCTTAATATTTGTGAGACAGAAGTAGCAGTCACTACTGTGGTCTTTAGGTTCACGCCATATCATTGGTACAGCAAACGGCATTCCTGAACTTCGTTTACCACACATCCACTCGCTCAGGTGGTTAACACAAGACTTACAGGCTACATGAGGTGCCCATTTCTTGTCTTGGTCACCCAAATGACATTTGAAGTAACTTTTGTAGTTCAATCGAACAGCTTTTGTGATTGGTTTCTTGAGGCTACCAGGAGTGAAGGCACCACATATGTAGCAAAAACTGTCAGCACCGTTCACACACTTGCGACGTTCCATGTTTTGTTAATTTCAGAGTAATTACAAATCATGCAGGTGTAGATATGCAATATCATGAATCAGCAAACTGAAACAAACAAAAAAGCACAAATCGGGACAAAATAATTGCATAAGTGGAGCCAATGAGCATATAAATTACTGTATGAATAGCGTGGTACACTAAATATATAGATATGCTGGTTCTGGAAAACTGAGCCTGATACAGCTATACGAATGTCATAATTGAGTTCAGCACATACAATTACACTAGAATCAGACTGTTTTGATCCAGAACCATGAGAATTTTTTTTTTTATGTTGACCAGTGTAATATAAACAATATATGCCTTCCATGCTAGTTATGATAAATCTCATTAAAGCCGTTTTATCAGGGAATACTACAGAAAATAGGCTTCAAGTGTCGTTTCATTGGAAAATAATATTAAGAGATAAAATTGAATCAGTTAATATTATCTTATAAACAGCAGCTGTGTTTGTTTATATTTAGCAGGCAAGTTTAAGGAGATCGATCGAGTTTTGCAACGTAAAAGGAGATAACGAGACCCTTTGATCCCTCTTAACATAAACAGTGTCTTCCAGAGGTTAGAGGGGGCCCGGGGTAGAATTAGTACGGGGCCCTCAGTGGTCACTTTCCAAGATCAAAGTATACCGTATCTATTATAACTTTTTCACATCCGGAGAATTATTGACGCCAAATTTTCCAACGCTAATAATTTGTGCGTGTCTACATACTATATCTCATCGTTTGGGGGCCCAAAGATGTCGGGGGCCCTGCACATAAGTGAGGAACAATTGTTGAGGCTCTACATATTTCCTCGATGTGAAATTTTGAAGCTCTTTTATATAGTTAAAAATATTACTCGTGTCACTTAATCTGTATTACTTTAACTATTATTCAGAAAGATGTATATGGCTGTGACCTGATTCTTCATTTATCTCAGAATGTGTCCGTGTACTAAGTGATGCAGTCAATGTATAATTTGTATCAGAAAGACAAACATTCAAAATATTTATTCACTGACAATTGACGTCTGATATTATCGGAAATACAACGCGGATTTCTTAAGTATTGATTTGTCTAATTCTGAAATGTTACTCAACACTTAAGTAAATGGAAAGATTTAAGCTGAACCTATTTTCAAAAGTGATAGGCAGCTACCAAACAGGGAGGTACTACCGCCTGGGAAGATATTGGAAGCATAATGTGTTGTCTAATGGTAGACCCTGCTGCCATATGGCATCACGAAAATTGTGACCAAGTCCCAGGTTGCTGATCTGACTTTCTGCCACATTTACACACAATTGCAGGGTCTCTTAACATTGACAACACAAAATACATATATTGTTTCTCACTCTTGATCTTTTTTTATTTTATTCTTTATGGTTCTTTATTATTATTATCGCAGTATTATTATTATTTTTATTTTTATTATTATTGCAGTGTTGTTGTTATTATTATTATTGTTATTATTATTATTATTTTATTATTATTTTTGTATTTTTTTAATTTTACTTATTTAAATTATTATTATTATTATTATTAATATTATTATTATTATTATTATATTTTCGCCCCCCAGGCCCCGATGTGGGTCAGTGATCTGTGCCCGGGTGGGATAATCACCGTAAAAAACAAAAAAAGCGTCAAATATTTTCACTAATAATTACTGTACTCGCTCTCATGACAAACGGATGAACTTAACTGTCTAATTTACTTGCCATTATTATTTTCCATGACACTACAAACAATATTTTTGGTGTTTGATAAAGAACTGTACTTAGAGGAAGATGAATGTAACATAGTGTTGGTATACTGTGTATGTCTCTGTATACCAGAGGTCCTCTAATACTGTTGGTGGCGGCCATAACCGAGCACGTCACTGGCCACACAACCAAACATATTTAAACAAATAAAAGCTATAATATTTTTGTATAAAGGTATACTCATCCTGCTAACTTTCTTCTGTCAAGCAGTTAGGGTCGTTAAGCTTGAGTATTACAGTAACAGTTAAATATAAAGTTAATAGTGAACAGTCAACACGTCACCTCACCATCTGGCCAAATTATTGATCGCTGTAAGTTAACAGAGAAACAGTAGAGGACAATACTCCAAATATTCCTTCCTAAAACAGTTGTGGATGATGAGCTGCATCGTTATGAGCTGCATCATTATGAGCTGCATCATTATGAGCTGCATCGTTATGAGCTGCATCATTATGAGCTGCATCATTGTGAGCTGCATCATTATGAGCTGCATCGTTATGAGCTGCATCATTATGAGCTGCATCATTATGAGCTGCATCGTTATGAGCTGCATCATTATGAGCTGCATCATTATAGGCTGCATCATGCATCATTATGAGCTGCATCGTTATGAGCTGCATCATTATGAGCTGCATCATTATGAGCTGCATCGTTAGGCTGCATCATTGCATCATTATGAGCTGCATCATTATAGGCTGCATCGTTATGAGCTGCATCATTATGGCTGCATCGTTATGAGCTGCATCATTATGAGCTGCTGCATCATTATGATCGTTATGGCTGCATCATTATGAGCTGCATCATTATGAGCTGCTTCATTATAGGCTGCATCATTATGAGCTGGCATCATTATGAGCTGCATCATTATGAGCTGCATCGTTATGAGCTGGCATCGTTATGAGCTGGCATCATTATGAGCTGGCATCGTTATGAGCTGCATCATTATGAGCTGGCATCGTTATGAGCTGCATCATTATGAGCTGCATCATTATGAGCTGGCATCATTATGAGCTGGCATCATTATGAGCTGCATCATTATGAGCTGCAACATTATGAGCTGCATCATGAGCTGCACCATAGAACTGTATCATTATGAGCTGCATCATATGAGCTGCATCATTATGAGCTGCATCATAGAGCTGCATCTTTATGAGCTGCATCATATGAGCTGCATCAACCGAATTTTTCACATACTCACTAAAATAAACTGGACTTAGTAAAGGTACACAGTGATTTACATCGTAATATTATACTGGAGATAAACCGTAAGTTATGACGAGATGTTAACACGACCTTCTAACAGAGACGCGTCCATTTGGAGGGTTGTGGGGACCCACCTTCATATACTGTACATTTTACACCATTAAAAAATAGATCACTAAATGCCAGTGAGGAGCGTTGACCGCGGGGCTGCACACAGCTACACCGTCTCTTCTCCAAGTACACCAACAGGTCTCTGTCTTGTTAGTATTACCAGTTACATTTAAACCTACCTTAATTTGACCCACCCAACCCAACTTAACCTATTCCAGTATTCCACTCTAACCGAATCCATCCTAACCTAATCTATCCAATCCTAAACCAACCTAGCCAAACCAAAACTAACCAAACACAATCTAACCTAACCTTTCTCACGCTAACCTAAGCAAACCTAATCCAACCTTTCCAATCTAGCGTAACTTAGAAAAACATAACCAATCAGACCTAACTTAACCTAACCTAACCTAACCTAATGTGTTCCATCCTAACCTAACTTAACGTAACCTTACATTACCTGCGATATATTTGGAATAGATTAGTTTGGTTTAGGTAAGGTTGGCTTGGGTTGGGTTAAGTTAGTTTAAGTTAGGTTGGGTTATATTGGCATGGCTTAGGTTAGCTGTTTTTTTAGGTTAGCTTGATTTTGGTTAAGTTAGTTTAGGCTAAGTTAGCTTAGGCTAAGTAAGTTTGGGTTAGGTTAGTTTAGGATATGTTGGCATTGCTTAGATAAGGTTAGTTTATGATAAGCTGGTTTGGGTTAGGTTGGTTTAGGCTTGGTTGGCTTGGGTTAGGTTGGCTTGGATTAGGTTGGCTTGGGTTAGGTTACGTTAGTTTTGGTTAGGTTAGGTTAATTTAGGTTAGATCATGTTACGTTAGGTTGTCTTAGGTAATTTTAGGTTAGACATATAACACTTTACTAAAACAAGTGGGAGATCCGTGAGTGTAGTTGCAGTAGAGGCGGGTAGTTCATGCATATGGATGATGAGATCGAAGTTCAGTTTTGTCTAATGTTTGTTATTTATTAGTGTTTGTTGTGATGCTGTATCCTTGCACAGCGGATACAGAATTGAAATTTTTCCCTTTGACAAAATAACCGACAACATAGTGGCCGGTAAACTGTGGTGGCGAGTTTCCCACAGCCCTCTTAAGTTGGACGAGTTTTGAGCCACACTTCAAAGTTAGTGGTAAACTTGTTTATCTGGCAGTGCTGTCATCAACTGTACGAGCAGTGTGGATTATGAAAGGCCACCCAAACAGTGCCGGATTTAGACCTGTGGAGGCCCATGGGCAGCCTCTTTGTAGAGGCCCCCCCCCCTCATTATAACTACCCAAGACGGTGGGGTGGCGAGTGAAGCGAGCCTAAATGTCTGGGAGTTCCGGGGGGTGCTGCAAGCCCCCGGGAAAATTTTGAAATTTGAACACTTCTTTGGAGAATTTTGAAGCCATATGCAGTTATATTGAGGAAATTAAAACATTTGAGAAATTTTTAATTAACTGTATATTTATTGATAGTGTACAAATTCCCAACACACACACACACACACACACACACACACACAAAGTGAGACATGACTGGAGTCATTCATGTGGTTTCAAGTCGACCATCCCTGATATAGCTACTACCGCACATGTCAAAAATTTTCAAGAGACTTCACAGAAAAGAATATATTATTAGTTATTACAGAGAGATGATTCTTTGCATTATTAATCAGATAAACCTCTACTCAAATAGTGGTTCTGTCCAAGTAGCGAGCCTAATTTCTATCACGCTTCTTGCTGAACGTAGTTTTACGTGATGGAATAGATTAACATGAATTTTAAAGAAAGAAAATAAAAATGTTCCAAATGAATAAACAAATAAATAAAATATTGTAATATGTGGAGGCTCCCAGATTGTGGAGGCCCCTGGGCAGCTGCCCACTTTGCCCACTCCTGAATCCGGCCCTGCACCCAAAGCTGGCAGCAGAGTGGAGATTAGAACCGTCTAGTATCGCGTTAGGAAGTGCACCATCTTACAGTATAACTTTGTACCGGCATCACACGTCTCTTAAGATATTGCCGCCTGATACCTAACATAAAATACTCATCCATGTTAGTTATCGTGATGCACGATGCTTCATTACCAAGCCCTTTGGCACAAACAGGATGTTTATTGCTGAAAGCTATAAAGGACACGGCGGTATATTACACAGGTTTGGGAATACACACGAGTTTATTGTTTTCAGAAAACCTGTCGGGAAATATTTTGAGACTTGTTAGTGTGAAAATATTTCCAAAAGGAGGTGAAGGCGGTGAGAGACAGGAGCCAAGGATCAATGGAGGGAAGTTATAGGTGATGTAGCAGGTGTTGGTGTGTGGCCGGGTGTTCCCTACACCTGTCATGTACTTCATCATAACAGGACCCTACACTAACTTATTTGAGGTCCACAAATTCGGGATTTGACTTTCCAGTCAGTATGGAAGAATGTGTTCAGTATCAGCTGTGTACAGCACTGTTAACATCTACAACCTTGTAAGATTTAGACACAAAATCGAAATTTTTTGGTATACAAACCACAGTTGTCAATATTTTCCTTGTGTGATTTCAGCATGGACTTAGACGAGTGTATCTTTCAGTCGGGTAAACAGGGAACAATCTCTTGTTGGTATATTTATTTTAATCAGTACTGAATGTCAATGAATTTCCCGAAACCCGCCTGCTTGACGCGCTCTCTTCTGGTGTCATAGTTATGTGTGATGCAAGTCTGCCATTCATCGCACCGACGTGGTTGTCATATTTTGATGACTGGCAACACACTTTGTTAAAACATTTTGTCACCTTCCGTTATGTTACCTTCACTCACTTGGAAGTTATTAAGCAACATAGTTATTATTACTATTGGCTGAGTTTATTTAGGTAACCTTGTAGCTAAAGTCAACAGATTATAGTTGGTGTCGGTACTGGAACGACCTAACAACATGCAGTGGTGTGCCCCCCAGACATACGCAAACTAACCTAACCTGACCTAACTTAACCTAACCTAACCTATAATGCTGCGTTGTGTCGACACTTAGTAGTAGAAACAGTTCGTCATGTTTTCCCGGTGACAGAGGCTGAGAAATGACAGTATAGATGACAGAAATACAGAAGTGTAGATGACAGAAATACAGAAGTGTAGATGACAGTCATACAAAAGTGGACGGTAACTTATTTTCTACTTAAATAAGTGACAGCAAAGTAAGATGAAACTTTCCTCCTGGTCATAAATAAAAGCACCTGACCTAAAACATTTTACGATAAACTCAAAACTCTAATAATTGTTATATGGCCATAAGATGGTGTTAGTGTTCATAAACATCTCTGTAAACCTATAAGGAGAGAACATCAGAGAGCTTTAGTGGGCTCCATTTATCAAGAGACACGACTCTGTACAAGTGATATTTACCGCGATAATTAGAGGCGCTTCCTAAAGACGCCAATAATTGTGGTGTGTTGCCCTGAACCATCGACTCAACATTACCTGGTAGAGGACCCGGAGTACAGGTGGTGATGATATATGCACTATTAGCTCTCAGTTTGTTTCACTACTGCATTATCCTGTAAAACTCTTCAAGGATTATCATAGATTATTCTCTTATGTTTATTTCAAAGTTTAACAGTGAGTCATGATACAAATGATCTTTATATAGAACACTAACCTCCACAATGAGCCGAGGCTTGGGAGACAGGGTCTATACCACTAAGTTACCAAGTGATTAAAAAACTGGTTTATTTGATTAGTACTTGGTGTGAGGGCTGGCAAGGACGAGTGGATCTTCCCTTCATAACTGAATATTGTAGCGGCGCGGGAAGCTGTGGTAGCGACTCTGTTCTCTACGTCGGGGGCCACGATGGTTCAGAAGTATATAACGTTGTTGATACAAAGAGATAATTTTCTGTTTTACTTAATATAACTTAATCGAAATTCATTCATATACGTTAAAAATTTCTGTTACACTGGAGAGAGAGAGAGAGAGAGAGAGAGAGAGAGAGCATTTTCCCCTGTGACGAAAGATTCGAAGATGAGTCGAAAGGTCGTCATTCCTCGCCACACTCAAGATAAAACTGAAGGATCAAGTTGACGTAAAGGTCCGTCAAGTTCACTGCCAGTCACTCACAAACGTCGCTGACTAACGGATCTGTGGTGGCAGCTCGTGCTATTATTTATAACGAATTGGCTAACGGACGGCCTGCAAATAATTACGTTTCACCGATGATGTAGAGAAAAAACTAATCGCAGATACATATTATGTCAGCAATGGAAATAGCAGTATGTATTACAACCTGTGGATACATGCAACACAACAAAGGTGTTCATAGAACACAACCAATGTATACATGCAACACAACCGATTCATACATGTAACATACTCAAGGCATACATGCAACACAACCCAGGTATACATACACCCTTACCATGCGAGGAGCGACACACCACCACCGTATCAATAACTTGGTTCAGAAAACAACAAATTACTTGTCGAACTAAGATGACGGTCAGCCAACTCTCAGGAAAGATTAATTGTTTGTCTGTCCTGCTCAGCGATGTGTCACAAAGGTCACCTCCTCTTCCCCTTCCTCTTCTCCCTCCTTCTCCTCTCCTCCTGCTCCTTCTTCCCCCCTCTCCTCTTCATTCTCCTCCTCCTCCCCTTCCTCCTCCGGTAGTATGTCATATATCCATCTCTCTTCCTCTATCCTCTGCCCCTCTGGTCCTCCCGTCTCTGTGCGGTAACTACTGTGCCATTATCGCAAACTTTGTGGCGTGAGTGATGGGTCTCGCGTGGCTTGATAGTGACGGTGCAGGTTCAGTTTAAGGTGGTAAAGGTGACCTCCTTAGGGTAACTGCTGGCCGGAATGTGTCTGTTACAGCTCTGCACAGTCCACGGGCTTGTTCCTCTTTTGTAAAGTAAGTCGAGTGTAGAGCAATAAACAGAACGAAGTGTATTTCTTTTAAGTAGTTCGGTGCATTCGCTCTCGAGAGTGTGATTGGTCGATACTTGTGCGATTGAATTCATATATGATGTTACTGATAACTTGTTAATTATGTGTATTGTTCCCGTGAGTGTTATGAAGAAACCACCCAGAAAGCCTCCATCGTCCTTACGGCATTACTCGACATCAGCCTGAAACGTTTAGCAAATATACATAAGAACATAAGAACTTAGGAAAGTGGGATACTGCAGGAGGCCGACTGGCCCATACAGGGCAGATCCCTTTCACACCCATCCCAGCACTTCCATGTGCCTATCCAACTTCGTCTTGAAGCTCCCTAGCGTCCCCGATCCTACTATAGCACTCGGTAGCCTATTCCACATATCCACAACTCTATTACCAAACCAGTGCTTGCCTATATCCTTTCTGAATCAGAATTTATCTAATTTAAAGCCATTTGTTCTAGTTATTTCGTTATTACTGAGCTTCAGAACATCTTCCAATTTACCCTTGTTAATCCCACTTACCCACTTGTACACCTCTATCATATCTCCCCTAACTCTTCGCCTCTCTAATGAATGTAAGCCTAAGCTTTTCAGTCTTTCTTCATATGGAAGGTTTCTAATATTATGGATCATTTTTGTCATTCTTCTTTGTACTCTCTCCAAAGAATCTATGTCACATTCTATAATGAGCACCAGAACTGAACGGCATAATCCATGTGTGACCTCACTAATGCTAGAGTGAAGTTTCAAGGAATAGCACGTCAGCAGTTCTGGTACTCACAGACCTAGATATGAACCCAAGAATCCTGTTTGCCTTGTTGCGAACGCTAATACATTGTTTTCTAGGTTTCAAGTCGTTTGCTAACAAATACACCTAGATCTTTTTTCACAAACTTCAGTTTTCTATTTCCGTGTTACCTAGTTTATATAACGTTTGTATTCGTCTTCCCTATCTGTAGTACCTTGCATTTATCAGTATTAAAAATTCATTTGCCAGTCTACTGACCACTCATGTAAGGTATCTAGATCTCTGTTCAAAGTCACTGTCTGAATTTATCACTCTCCCCATTTTGGTATCATCTGCAAATTTACTAATCCTACTAGTTATACCTAAATCAAGATCATTAATGAATATAACAAACAGCAGAGGGCCTAATACAGATCCCTGGGGAACTCCACTTTTGACCGCACCCCAGTCTGACTTTAATCCATTTATGCTGACTCTTTGTTTCCTACCAGTTAACCATGACCTAATCCATTTTAATAATGATCCACCTATTCCATGTGCTTCTACCTTCCTTATCAATCTCTCATGAGGGACTCTATCGAATGCTTTACTGAAATCTAAATAAATTATATCATATGACTTATCATTATCTACCGCTTCATATACTTCTGAGAAAAAGCTAAGCAAATTTGTGAGACAAGAACGTCCCTGGGTGAACCCGTGCTGAGAAGAATGAATTAAGTTGAATGTTTCAAGGTGGCTTCTGATTTTTGTAGCAATAATTGACTCCAGCAACTTGCCTACGATTGACGTGAGACTAATGGGACGGTAATTTGATGCAATTGATTTATCACCTTTTTTGAAAATCGGAACTACATTTGCAAGTTTCCAAGCTTCTGGCACTAGGCCCGATTCTAATGACTTATTAAATAAAACTGCTAATGGATTACTCAACTCATCTCTACATTCTTTTTATATTCTAGCATATACCTCGTCTGGACCAGGCGATTTATGAGGCTTCAGTTTGTTAATTTCTTTAAGCACATCGTTACTAGTAATATTGATATTCATCAACATATTTTCTATACTGTCGTTATATACCTTATGAACTTCACAAACTGTGCTAGGTTTTCATTTTGTGAATCTGGGCGAAAAATATTCATTAGCATTACTACACATTTCTAACTCATCATCAGTCGTTTCTCCTGTCGTAGTTTAAGGGGACCTTGTATCTCTAACTTTGATTTATGCAATAGTTGATAAAAAGCTTTTGGGGTTATTTTTCGATTCGTTTGCTACCTTGATTTCATAATTTCTCTTTGCTTTTCTAATTTCTGTTTTTACCTGTCTTGTTAGGTTCTGATAGTAACCAAGTAAGTGATTTTCGCCTTTCTTAACTTTTCTATATACTCCTTTCTTTTTCCCTAGAAGATCTAAGAGTCTATTATTCATCCATTTTGGTTGGTTCCGTATCGATCTGAATTTTCTTTTAGGGATGTGTTTATTTTGAGCATTATGGATTGTC
>NW_024732558.1:0-5903 GCF_018991925.1 Homarus americanus
CCTGATCGAGTATAACAAAGGCCCCTCATCGCGTTTAACACAGGCCCCTCATCGAGTATAACAAAGTCCCCTGATCGAGTATAAGAAAGGCCCCTGATCGAGTATAACAAAGTTCCCTGATCGAGTATAACAAAGACCCCTGATCGAGTATAACAAAGTCCCCTGATCGAGTATAACAAAGTCCCCTGATCGAGTATAACAAAGGCCCCTTATCGAGTTTAACAAAGGCCCCTGATCGAGTATAACAAAGTCCCCTGAACAATTATAACAAAGGCAACCTGATTGAGTATAACAAAGTTCCCTGTTCGAGTATAACAATCCCCCCTGATCGAGTATAACAAAGTCCCCTGATCGAGTATAACAAATCCCTTGAATCAACTATAACAAAGGCCCTAGATCGCGTATAACAAAGTCCTCTGGTCGAGTATAACAAAGTCCCCTGAACGAGTATGACAAAGGCCCCTGATCGAGTATAACAAAGGACCCTAAAAGTCTATAACAATGTTCCCTGATCGAGTATAACAAACCCCGCTCATCGAGTATAACAAAGTCCCCGGATCGAGGATAACAAAGTCTTTGATCGAGTAAACAAAGTCCCCTGATCGAGTATAACAAATTCTCCTGATCGAGTATAACAAAGTCCCCTGATCGAGTATAACAAAGTCCCCTGATCGAGTACAACAAAGTCCCCTCATCGAGTATAACAAAGTCCCCTCATCGAGTATAACAAAGTCCCCTGGTCGAGTATAACAAAGTCCCCTGATCATGTATAACAAAGGCCCTAGATCGAGTATAACAAAGTTCCTTGGTCGAGTATAACAAAGTCCCCTAAACGAGTATAACAAAGGCCCCTGATCGAGTATAACAAAGGACCCTAAAAGTCTATAACAATGCCCCCTGATCGAGTATAGAAAAGCCCGCTCATCGAGTATAACAAAGTCCCCTGATCGAGGATAACAAAGTCCTTGATCGAGTATAACAAAGTCCCCTGATCGAGTATAACAAATCCTCCTGATCGAGTTTAACAAAGTCCCCTGATCGAGTATAACAAAGGCCTCTGATCGAGTATAACAAAGGCCCCTCATCGAGTATAACAAAGTCCCCTAATCGAGTATAACAAAGTCCCCTGATCGAGTAAAACAATGTCCCCTGATCGAGTATAACAAAGTCCCCTGATCGAGTATATAACAAAGTCCTCTGGTCGAGTAGTAACAAAGTCCCCTAAACGAGTATAAACAAAGGCCCCTGATCGAGTATAACAAAGGACCCTAAAGTCTATAACAATGCCCCCTGATCGAGTATAACAAAGCCCGCTCATCGAGTATAACAAAGTCCCCTGATCGAGGATATCAAAGTCCTTGATCGAGTATAACAAAGTCCCCTGATCGAGTATAACAAATTCTTCTGATCGAGTATAACAAAGTACCCTGATCGAGTATAACAAAGGCCTCTGATCGAGTATAACAAAGGCCCCTCATCGAGTATAACTAAGTCCCCTGATCGAGTATAACAAAGTCCCCTGATCGAGTATAACAAAGTCCCCTGATCGAGTATAACAAAGTCCCCTGATCGAGTATGACAAAGTTCCCTGATAGAGTATAACAAAGCCCCCTTATCGAGTATAACAAAGTCCCCTGATCGAGTATAACAAAGTCCTCTGATCGAGTATAACAAGGCCCTCATCGAGTTTAACAAAGGCCCTGATCGAGTATGGCAAAGTCCTCTGGTCGAGTATAACAAAATCCCCTGGTCGAGTATAACAAAGTCCCCTAATCGAGAATAACTAAGTCCCCTGAACGATTATAACAAAGGCCCCTGATCGAGTATAACAAAGTTCCCTGATCGAGTATAACAAAGCCCCCTTATCGAGTATAACAAAGTCCCCAGATCGAGTGTAACAATGTCCCCTGATCGAGTGTAACAAAGTCCCCTGATCGGGTATAACAATGGCCCCTGATCGAGTTTAACAAAGGCCCCTGATCGAGTATAACAAAGACGCCGAAACGAGTATAACAAAGGCCAATGATCGATTATATCAAAGTTCCCTGATCGAGTATAACAAAGCCCCCTAATCGAGTATAACTAAGCCCCCTTTATCTTGAATAACAAAGTCCCCTGATCGAGTATAACAAAGCCCCCTGATTAAGTATAACAAAGCCCCCTGATCGAGTATAACAAAGACCCCCTTATCGAGAATAACAAAGTCCCCTAATCGAGTATAACAAAGCCCCCTCATCAAGTATAACAAAGGCCCCTGATCGAGTATAACAAAGGACCTTAAAAGTCTATAACAATGCCCCCTGATCGAGTATAACAAAGCCCGCTCATCGAGTATAACAAAGTCCCTTGATCGAGGATAACAAAGTCCTTGATCGAGTATAACAAAGTCCCCTGATCGAGTATAACAAATCCTCCTGATCGAGTATAACAAAGTCCCCTGATCGAGTATAACAAAGGCCTCTGATCGAGTATAACAAAGGCCCCTCATCGAGTAAAACAAAGTCCCCTAATCGAGTATAACAAAGTCCCCTGATCGAGTATAACAAAGTCCCCTGATCGAGTATAACAAAGTCCCCTGATCGAGAATGACAAAGTTCCCCGATCGAGTATAACAAAGCCCCCTTATCGAGTATAACAAAGTCCCCTGATCGAGTATAACAAAGTCCTCTGATCGAGTGTAACAAAGTCACCTAATCGAGTATAATAAAGTTCCCTGATCGAGTATAACAAAGGCCCCTTATCGAGTTTAACAAAGGCCCCTCATCGAGTATAACAAAGTCCCCTGGTAGAATTATAACAAACTCCCCTGATCGAGTATAACAAAGTCCCCTGATCGAGTATAACAAAGTTCCCTGATCGAGTATAACAAAGCCCCCTGATCGAGTATAACAAAGTCCCCGAATCGAGTATAACAAAGTCCCCTGATCGAGTATAACAAAGGCCCCTCATCGCGTTTAACAAAGGCCCCTCATCGAGTATAACAAAGTCCCCTGGTCGAGTATAACAAACTCCCCTGGTCGAGGTATAACAAAGTCCCCTGATCGAGTATAAGAAAGGCCCTGATCGAGTATAACAAAGTTCCCTGATCGAGTATAACAAAGCCCCTGATCGAGTATAACAAAAGTCCCCTGATCGGTATATAAAAGTCCTGATCGAGTATAACAAAAGGCCCCTGATCGAGTTTAACAAAGGCCCTGATCCAGGTATAACAAAGTCCCCTGAACAATTATAACAAAGGCAACCTGATCGAGTATAACAAAGTTCCCTGATCGAGTATAACAAACCCCCCTGATCGAGTATAACAAAGTCCCCTGATCGAGTATAACAAAGTCCCCTGGTCGAGTATAACAAAGTCCCCTGATCAAGTATAACAAAGGCCCTAGATCGAGTATAACAAAGTCCCCTGGTCGAGTATAACAAAGTCCCCTGAACGAGTATAACAAAGGCCCCTGATCGAGTATAACAAAGGACCCTAAAAGTCTATAACAATGTCCCCTGATCGAGTATAACAAAGGACCCTAAAAGTCTATAACAATGTCCCCTGATCGAGTATAACAAAGCCCGCTCATCGAGTATAACAAAGTCCTTGATCGAGTATAACAAAGTCCCCTGATCGAGTATAACAAATTCTCCTGATCGAGTATAACAAAGTCCCCTACTCGAGTATAACAAAGGCCTCTGATCGAGTATAACAAAGGCCCCTCATCGAGTATAACAAAGTCCCCTGATCGAGTATAACAAAGTCCCCTGATCGAGTATAACAAAGTCCCCAAATTGAGTATATCAATGTCCCCCTTATCGAGAATAACAATGTCCCCTGATCGAGTATAACAAAGGCCCCTCATTAAGTATAACAAAGTCCCGTGATCGAGTATAACAAAGTCCCCTGATCGAGTATAACGAAGTCCCCTGATCGAGTATAACAAAGCCCCCTGATCGCGTATAACAAAGTCCCCTGATCGAGTATAACAAAGACCCCTGGTCGAGTATAACAAAGTCCCCTGATCGAGTATAACAAAGTCTCCTGATCGAGTATAACAAAGTCCCCTGATCGAGTATAACAAAGGTCTCTGATCGAGTATAGCAGCCCTCACAAGTATTACAAAAGTTCCTGATCGAGTATAACAAAGCCCCTGATCGAGTATAACAAAGCCCCCTGATCGAGTATAACAAAGCCCCTTATCGAGAATAACAAAGTCCCCTGATCGAGTATAACAAAGCCCCCTGATCAAGTATAACAAAGTCTCCAAATCGAGTATAACAAAGTCCCAGGTCGAGTATAACAAAGTCTTCTGATCGAGTATAACAAAGGCCCCTGATCGAGTATAACAAAGGCCACTAATCGAGTATAACAAAGTCCCTTGATCGAGTATAACAAAGCCCCCTCATCGAGTAAAACAAAGTCCCCTGATCCGGTATAACAAAGTCCCCTCACCGAGTATAATAAAATTCCCTGATCGAGGATAACAAAGCCCCCTCATAGAGTATAACAAAGGCCTCTGATCGATTATATCAAAGTCCCCTGATCGGGTATAACAAAGGCCCCTAATCGAGTATAACAAAGGCCCCTCATCGAGTATAACAAAGTCCCATGATCGAGTATAAAAAAGTCCCCTCATCGAATATAACAAAGTACCCTTATCGAGTATAACAAAGTCCCCTGTTCGAGTATAACAAGGTCCCCTGTTCGAGTCTAACATAGTCCCCTGAACGATTATAACAAAGGTCCCTGATCGAGTATAACAAAGCCCCCTGATCGAATATAACAAAAGCGCCTGAACGAGTATAACAAAGGCCCCTGATCGAGTATAACAGGGTTCCCTGATCGAGTATAACAAAGCCCCTTGATGAAGTATAACAAAGGCCCCTGATCGAGTATAACAAAGTCCCCTGGTCGAGTATAACAAAGTCCCCTGATCGAGTATAACAAAGGCCCCCTTATCGAGAATAACTAAGTCCCCTGATCGAGTATAAGAAAGCCCCCTGATCAAGTATAACAAAGGCTACAGATCGAGTATAACAAAGTCCCCTGGTCGAGTATAACAAAGTCCCCTGAACGATTATAACAAAGGCCCTTGATCGAGTATAACTTAGTTCCCTGATCGAGTATATCAAAGCCCCATGATCGAGTATAACAAAGACCCATGATCGAGTATAACAATGTTCCCAGGTCGAGTATAGAAAAGTCCCCTGATCAAATATAACAAAGGCCCTAGATCGAGTATAACAAAGTCCCTTGGTCGAGTATAACAAAGTCCCCTGAACGAGTATAACAAAGGCCCCTAATCGAGTATAACAAAGGACCCTAAAAGTCTATAACAATGTCCCCTGATTGAGTATAACAAAGCCCGCTCATCGAGTATAACAAAGTCCCCTGATCGAGGATAACAAAGAACTTGGTCGAGTAAAACAAAGTCCCCTGATCGGGTATAACAAATTCTCCTGATCGAGTATAACAAAGTCCCCTAATCGAGTATAACAAAGTCCCCTCATAGAGTATAACAAAGTCCCCTTATCGAGTATAACAAAGTCCCCTGATCGAATATAACAAAGTCCCCTGGTCGAGTATAACAAAGTCCCCTGATCAAGTATAACAAAGGCCCTAGATCGAGTATAACAAAGTCCCCTGAACGAGTATAACAAAGGCCCCTGATCGAGTATAACAAAGGACTATAAAAGGCTATAACAATGTCCCCTGATCGAGTATAACAAAGCCCGCTCATCGAGTATAACAAAGTCCCCTGATCGAGGATAACAAAGTCCTTGATCGAGTATAACAAAGTCCCCTGATCGAGTATAACAAATTCTCCTAATCGAGTATAACAAAGTCCCCTGATCGAGTATAACAAAGGCCCATGATAGAGTATAACAAAATTTCCCTGATCGAGTATAACAAAGCCCCC
>NW_024732559.1:0-17500 GCF_018991925.1 Homarus americanus
TACACACACACAATAATACCTACCACTACTCTCTACCTCTACCACTACTCACTACCACTACCTCTACCTCTCTAACCTAACCTCACATGTCCAACAGCCATTTATTACAGTGAATGGCAGACTGTCACTGCAGAGCATACCACACACACACACACCCACCACTACCCCACCTCACCACTCCCCACCCCACCCCACCCCCACCACCTCACCACTGCCTCACCACTACTCACCTCTACCTCTACCCTCTAACCTAACCTTCACATGTCCAACAGCTTATTTGACATGAGCAGTGAAACATGCAGACTGTTACTGCAGAGCACACCACACACACACACCTACCACTCACCCCCACCTCTACCACCACCACCACCACTCACCCCACCTCTAAACCCAACCTCACATGTCCAGCTGAAGGACGACATAGTGGAACATGGCAGACTGTTACCGCAGAGAGTACACACACACACACACACACCTACCTCTGCGTTCCCCACCTCTACCCCTACCACTCACTCCCACCACTACCTCTACCACTACTCCCACTCCCACTCTACCCCACCTCTTACCTACACTACCTCCCACTTCACCTCTTAACTCCAATCCCTTCATGTCCAACAGCGACGACATAGTGAAACATGGCAGACTGTCACTGTAGAGCACACCACACACACACACACCTTACCACCACTCCCCACCACTACCTCACTTACCACCACCCCACCCCCCCACCCCACCACTCACCCCACCTACCACCACCCCACCCCCACCTCTAACCTTAACCTCTCACATGTCCAACATGACGACATAGTGAAACATGGCAGACTGTTCACTGCAGAGCATTGCCACACACCACACCCACCCACTACCCTACCCTCTACCTCTACCACTACCACCACCTCTACCCCTACCACTACCCTACCTCACTACCCCTACCTCTACCTCTAACCTAACCCACATGTCCACCAAAGGACGATAGTGGAAACATGGCAGACTGTTACTGCAGAGACACACACACACACACACACTCCACCACCACTTCACTCCCCACCACTACCCCCACCCCTCACTCCCCCACCCCCACTCCCCACCCCACTCCCTACCAACACTCCCCACCTCCCCACTCCCCACCCCCACCCCCACCCCCACTCCCCACCCCCAATTCTCCACCACTACCCCCACTCCCCCACCCTCCACCTCTACCCCAATTCTACCACTAATTCTTACCTCTCACCTCTAACCTAACCTTCACATGTCCAACAGCGACGACATAGTGAAACATGGCAGATCGTTACTGCAGAGCACACACACACACACACACACCTACCACTACTCCTGACTCCCCACCACTACTCCCTACCCCCACCCCCACTCCCCAGCACTCTACCCTCTAACCTTAACCTTCACATGTCCAACAGCGACGATTGATAGTGAACATGGCAGACTGTTACTGCAGAGCACACACACACACACACACCCACTTCCCACCACCCCCACCCCCACCACTCACCCCCACCCCACCTCCCCACCCCACCCCACCCCCACCCCCACCACCACCCCCACTCCCCACTCCCCACCCCCCACCCCCATCCCCCACCCCCACCCCCCACCACCACTCCCCACCCCCCCCACCTCACCCCCACCACCACCTCTACCACCACCTCCACTCTACCTCTAACCCAACCTTCATGTCCAACAGCGAGACGACATAGTGAAACAGGGCAGACTGTTACTGCAGAGTATTACCACACACACACACACCTACCACTACCCCACCCCACCTCTACTCCCACCACCACTTGCCTCTACCTCTAACCTAATCCTTCACATGTCCAATAGCGACGACATAGTGAAACATGGCAGACTGTTACTGCAGAGCACACCACACACACACACACCCACCACACTACCCCCCCACCCCCACCCCACCACCACCACCACCCCACCCCCACCCCACCCCCACCCCACCCCACCCCCCACCCCCACCCCCACCCCCCACCCCCAATTCCACCCCCACTCCCCACCCCACCCCACCCCACCCCCACCCCACCACCACCTCCACCACCACTCCCACTCCCAATTCTCTAACCTAACCTTCACATGTCCAACAGCGAGACATAGTGAAACATGGGCAGACTGTTACCGCAGAGTATTTTCACACACACACACACCTACCACTCACCTCTACCACTACCTCTACCTCTACCTCAACCTAACCTTCACATGTCCAACAGCGACGACATAGTGAAACATTTTTGGCAGACTGTCACTGCAGAGCACACACACACACACACACACCCACCTCTACTCCCCACCTCTACCCCTACCCCCACTCCCCACCTCTAACCCAACCCACATGTCCAACAGCGACGACATAGTGAAACATGGCAGACTGTTACTGCAGAGCACACACACACACACACCACCACCACTCCCCACCCCCACCCACCACCCCCACCCCACTCCCACCCCACCCCCACCCCCTCAACCCCACTCACCACTCCCACCCCACCCCACCTCCCACCTCCCCCACCTCTACCCCCACCCCCACCCCCACCACCACTCTACCCCCACTCCCCACCCCCACTCACTCACTCCTACCACCACTCCCCACTCCTCACCCCCATCCCAACCTCTCACATGTCCAACAGCGACGCCCATATAGTGAACAGGCAGACTGTTACTGTAGAGCACACACACACACACACCTACCACTACCTCTACCACTACCTCTACCTCTACCTCTCTCTAACCTAACCTTTCACATGTCCAACAGCGAGACGACATAGTGAAACATGGCAGACTGTTACCCCAGAGCACACACACACACACACACACACCTACCACTACCCCACCTCTACCACTACTCCCACTCTACCCCTACCCCCACCTCACCTCTAACCTAACCTTCACATTGTCCAACATGGCGATATAGTGAAACATGGCAGGCTTGTTACCGTAGAGTACACACACACACACACCTACCACTTTCTCTGCTCTCTACCACTACCACTTCCACTACCTCTACCTCTACCTACTTTTTTTTTTTTACCTCTACCTCTACCTCTACCTCTGCCTCTCCTCTCTAACCTAACCTTCACATGTCCAACAGCGACGACATAGTGAAACATGGCTGACTGTTACTGTAGAGTATTACCACACACACACCTACCACTACCTTTTTTTTTCTACCTCTACCACTACCTCACTCACCACTCCCTACCTCTCTAACCTAATCCTCACATGTCAACAGCGACGACATAGGTGAAACATGGCAGACTTTTACCGTAGAGTATACACACACACACACCTACCTCTACCACTACCTTCACTCTACCTCTACCACCACCTCTACCTCTACCTCTGCCTCTCTAACCTAACCTTAACATGTCCAACAGCGGCGACATAGTGAAACATGGAGACTGTTACTGTAGAGACACACACACACACACACGTACAACTACCTCTACCACACTCACTCTACCTCTACCTCTACCTCTTACCCTCTACCTCTAACCTAACCTTCACATGTCCAACAGCGACGATAGTGAACATGGCAGACTGTTACCGTGAGAGTATTGCCAATATCAATAATAATATCACCCACCTCTCACCTCTAATTCTTACCTCTACCTCATCTCTACCTCTACCTCTAACCTAACCTTCACATGTCCAGCAGCGACGACATAGTGAAACATGGCAGACTGTTACTGCAGAGTACACACACACACACACACACACCTTACCACTACCTCCTACCTCTCTACCACTACCTCTACCCCCAACTCCAACCTTCACATGTCCAACAGCGACGACATAGTGAAACATGGCAGACTGTCACTGCAGAGCACACACACACACACACCTACCACTACTCTACCTCTACTCTCTACCTCTACCTCTACCTCACCCTCTAACCCAACCTTAACATGTCCAACAGCGACGACATAGTGAAACATGGCAGACTGTTACTGCAGAGCACACACACACCTCTACCACTACCTCTACCTCACTCACCACCACCACTACCCCACCTCACCTCACCACTACCACCACTTCCTACCTTCTAACCTAACCTTCACATGTCCAACAGCGACGACATAGTGAAACATGGCAGGACTGTTACTGTAGAGTACACACACACACACACACGCACACACACACGCACACACACACACACACACACACCACACACACACACACACACACACACACACACACACACACACCACACACACCTAACCTAACCCTATCATTGACTTATGACCAACAAACTATAATTTAATCAATCAAGCATATTATAAAATTTCTTATCTCTTATCATTTTTGACCTGGAGGAGTTATACAAGTGGTTAGGAGGTGATTAGGTAGTTAGTGGTGATTGGGGCTAGAGGTGGGACCGGGGAGGAGGGGGGAGGGGGGAGGGGAGGGGAGAGGGGAGAGGGGGGAGGGGGAGAGGGGAGGGGAGAGGAGGAAGGGGATGAGGGGGGAGGAGAGGGGAGGAGAGGGAAGAGGAGGAATGTAATGAAGATGTATGAGAATGAGAAGGAGTTGAAGATAATGATGAGGAAAAGGAGGAAGGAGGTAAGAGAGGAGAAAGGAGGAAAGAGGAAGATAAGGAAGGAGAAAGGAAGGAAGGAGGAAATATGGTGAGTTGAAGGAGATGAGAGGGAATGGAGGGAGGCTTACCCAATTTGCACATGGAAATTACATTGACAGACAACTGACCACTTGACGGTACATAATTAAACACAAGTCACGGGAACACCTGTGCTGTAGGTGTCCTCCCACCTCACACCTCACCTCCTCCACCTCACTCCACCTCCTCACACCCACCTCACTCTCTCCACCTCACTCTCCTCCACCTCACTCTCCTCCACCTCACTCTCCTCCACCACTCTCCCTCCACCTCCCTCCACCACCCACCTCACCCTCCTCCACCTCACCTCCCTCCACCCCACCCACCTCTCCTCCACCCTCACTTCCTCCCCTCCACCTCACCCACCTCACCTCCCTCCACCTCACTCTCCCTCCACCTCACTCTCCCTCCACCTCACTCTCCCTCCACCTCACTCTCCCTCCACCTCACTCTCTCCCTCCACCTCACTCCCCTCCACCTCACTCCTCCCTCCACCTCACTCTCCCTCCACCTCACCTCCACCTCCCACTCACTCTCCCCTCCACTCACTCTCCACCTCACTAACAAGAGGCTAAGTTACCACCCGCTTAACAGAAGGGAAAATATTGTGTGTAGAGGAAACACTTTTGTATGCAGCGCTGGGGGGTAGGAGGGGGGGTAGGGGTAGGGGTAAGGGGTAGAGGAGGGGAGGGGGAAGTGGGGAAGAGGGAAGGGAGGGATAAAGGGGGACTTAATTCAATTGTTGGGTAACTTTCTTCGTGAACTCTTGTTGGCGACTGGAGAGAATTATTTTGTGATTAAATGTTTTTTGTGGGGGTGGGTGGGGTGGTGGGGGTAGGGGGGTGGTTGGAGGGGAGGAGGAGAAGGAGGTAAAGAGGAGGAATAAGAGGAGATGAATAAGATGTATCACACACACACACACACACACACACACCCATCCAGCAACAAATCCTTCTCAGCCGGACAAATAGCCCCAAATGACCTCTCATTACCTGACCACCAGAAGACATCACTTATGAAACACAACAGATCAGATCACAATATACAATTTAATTTGATTAGTGGAGATCTGATGGCCCGGTGTCACGCTACTCAATACACCTCCCTGGAGCCTTGATAAACACCAAAACCACCACCTAACGACCGAACCCCTTGTTATTGCACACAAATGCCCAATTAAAGCCTTTGTCTTCACTTTACACGCTCCTTGCTTTCCCCACGCAGCACCACTCACACTGGACTGTTTTAGGTTTAGGCAGGTTGGGAGGTTAGGTTAGGTTAGGTTGTGTTAGGTTTTGTGTGGTTTGTAGGGGTTAGGTTGTGGTTGTGGCTTGAGGCTTGTAGGTTATGTTGTGTTAGGTTAGGTTTGTGTGGGTTGGTGTGAGGTTGGTTGGGTTAGGTGTTGGGTTTGTGGGTTAGGTCTGGTTAGGCCAGGCCAGGTTCTGTGTTAGGTTTGGTTAGGTTAGGGTTACTTGAGAAGTTAAACCAATCAAAGGTGTTTTATTTTACTATGTTATGTTTTAGTTAATTAATTTATGGTTTACCTGAGTTTATAGATCTGCCAAAGGTGTTTTATTTAACGTGATGATCTGAGTCTCTCTCCTCGACCACCTCCCATCAAGGCGACACGACACACTCACAGCTATAAATCATGAGAGAACTATCTCCCCTTCTCCTCTCTTCTCTCTCCACCTTCCCTTCTCCCTCTCTGCTAGGCCATCAATCTACCCTCCACCCATTTCTCAACCCCTCCGACCAATACTTAACCTGATCCATCACCAGTAAGATCCTCCTCAACCATTTGTGTATACTATGCACCAAGGGTCTCTCTCTCTCTCTCTCCTCTCTCTCTCCACACACGTACATGAACCGTTAATAACTGCACTTGACTCGTAAGCGTGTGTTGGTCACTCTCAACATTGACCTCTGACCTTTCTCCCACGTTGACTAAAAAAACCCACACCTTCATGACGACGGCGATTGAGTGTCAGAGTTTCGTAAGATTTGGGACGATGGAATATAACAAAAGCCGATGGGAATATGAAACACCTCTCATGGCAGGAGGGGAGGGGGGGGGGAGGGGAGGGGAGGGGGGGGGGGAGGGGAGAGGGAGGAGGGGGGCGAGGGGAGGGGAGGGGAGGTCAGACAAACAAACAAACATACAGAGAAACTAACACAAAGGAAGAGGAGGAGGAGGAGGAGGAGGGGAGAAAGAGGAGGAGGAGGAGAGAGAGGAGGGGGAGAGGGAAGAATGCTGATTAATTAAATACAAATATAAGGTAAATAAATGTGTGTGTGTGTGTGTGTGTGTGTGTGTGTGTGTGTGTGTCTGTGTGTGTGGTGTGTGCTGGGGAGGGGTAGAATTATTATTGTTTTTTATTATTATTATTATCATTATTATTGTTATTATTAGTAGTATCATCATCATTATCATCATCATTATCGTCTTCACAATCAAGCTCATTAATGAAGTCTTCACCATACCTGTGTTTTAGTTCTCTCAGGTTAATTAAAGGTGTTTACTCTGAGTCTCTGTCTGAGGTTGAGTCTCATTAACACAGCCTGCTGTGACACCTGGCCAATTCCTCTCTGATTCACACACTCTAGATTAGTTAGTATGCTTTCATTGCCATAAATGTTTCACCTTTCGACAGAGAGAAAGAGAGTGGGTACGCCTCAGGTGAATCGTGTTGAAACTACAGGTGTGTATGTGGTAGAGTCTCAGTGGATGTGTCACGCCATTTGCAACACACACACACACACACACACACACACACACACACACACACACACACACACACACACAAACACACACAAACACACACACACACACACACACACACACACACACACACACACACACACACACACCACACCACACACACACACACACACACACACACACACACACACACCACCTCCACACACACACACACACACACACACACACTACCTCCACACACACACACACACACACACACACACACACACACACACACACACACACACACACACACACACACACACACACACACACTACCTCCACACACACACCATTGTCTAATATCTATGGTAGTGAAGATTGCCTATTTACTCATACATAAATTAACTTCTTTATCCCCCCTCCCTTCCCTTTCTCTTCCTTTTCCGTCTCCTCTTCTTCTTCCCCTTCCCTTCTTCTCCTGCTTCTTTCTTTTCCTTCTCCTTCTTCCTCCACCTCCTCCTCAATTCTTCTCTCCCTCTTTCAGAAATTTTAGGTTCTTCTTCCCCTCAGCCCCTCCTCTCCTCACCCCTCCTCCCCCCTCTTCCCTCAGCCCCTCCTCTCCTCACCCCCTCCTCCCACTCTTCCCCTCAGCCCCTCCTCTCTCACCTCCTCCCACTCTTCCCCTCCTCCCCTCCCTCTCCTCACCCCCTCCTCCCACTCTTCCCCTCAGCCCCTCCTCTCCTCACCCCCCCTCCTCCCACTCTTCCCCTCAGCCCCTCTCCTCCTCCACCCCCTCCTCCCCTCTTCCCCTCCTCCCCCTCTTCCCTCCCCTCCCCCCGCCGGAGAGGAAGAGTCGCCCTAGAATAAGATATGATATTCGTATGTAAGTCACCGAGCTGACGTGAATTATTAACAGGATATTCGAGGCTATTTTCTGAGAGCGAAAACAGATTTATTTTTCTTCTGTGTTTCTGACAAATTGAATCCCAGGCGTTTCGTGTAAGGGTTGAAATTTACTGTTAGTGGTGTTAGTTGGGTTTGGTTGGGTTGGGTTTGGTTAGAGTTAGGTTGGGTTGGTTAGGTTAGGTTGGGTTGGTTTGGTTTGGTTTGGTTTGGTTGGGTTAGGTTGAGTTAGGTTGGTTTGGTTTGGTTAGATTAGGTTGGGTTTGGTTTGGTTAGGTTAGGTTAGGATTGGTTAGATATTAAATAGTGATTCTGTCTTACGTTTATCGCAGGGAAGAATGGTAATTAAGTATTCAATAGACATAATGTTTATAATGCACCTGAAGATAATGTTTATATACACCTGAAGGCATTAGGTAGTGTTTATAACACTGCAGGTGTAACAAGGTATAACTATAGTGTTAATTATCACAGGTAAGAGTACAGGTGAGTGATTGTTGTGTCATTAATCTCGTGGTTAATTGTTATAGGAATGTTTAACAGTGTGTGTGTGTGTGGTGTGTGTGTGTGTGTGTGTGTGGTGTGTGTGTGTGTGTGTGTGTGTGTGTGTGTGTGTGTGTGTGTGTGTCTGTGTGTGTGTGTGTGTGTGTGTGTGTGTCTGTGTGTTGTTGTTGTTGTTGTTGTGTTTTTTGTTGTTTTGACAGAAAAGAACAATTTAAAACATACAAAACTCTATGTGACTTTTTAATCCCAGTCTGGTCATGTTGTTCAATATAATCCAAGGATAACTTCCCCCACCCTTAATGTTGTTCATCCTGGAAGTTCAATACAATCCTTGATCCCAGTAACACCGCGAAGTCAGGTCGGCTCTACCGGTCTAGCATCCTGTTCTCCCGGTCTGGCGGAGGCTCCGGGTCTCAAATATTCCTAAGTTGAATTTTCTTCTAATTGGATTTAAAAACGTGGATAACTGGACGACTTAAGACACAGTGTAAACATTTCCTTACAGTGTAAACAATTCATTCAGTGTAGCGTTTCCTATAGTGTAAACCTTCCTTCAGAGTAGTATTAGAATTATACTGAGGCTGTGTTTAGTATACTGCATGTTTCTTCAGTTACACTGGGCCTCTACCTTAAGCTATGCCTTCACTTAGCACCAGTTAGGGAGACAAATTAACACTGAGACTCTACCTTAACAGATACCTTCACTTAGCACCAGTTAGGAGACAAAATTAACACTGAGACTCTACCTTAACTTGATACCTTCACTTAGCACACCAGTTGGGAGACAAAATTAACACTGAGACTCTACCTTAACTAGATACCTTCATAGCACACCAGTTAGGAGGCAAAATTAACACTGAGACTCTACCTTAACTAGATACTTCACTTAACACCAGTTAGGAACAAAATTAACACTGAGACTCTACTTGAACTTGATACCTTCACTTAGCACCAGTTAGGAGACAAAATTAACACTGAGACTCTACCTTAACTAGATACCTTCATAGCACACCAGTTGGGAGACAAAATGCTGAGACTCTACTTGTACCTTCACTTAGCACACACCAGTTAGGAGACAAAATTAACTGAGACTCTGCCTTAACTTCAAATTTCACTTAGCACAGTTGGAGACAAAATTACACTGTGACTCTACTTAACTAGATACCTTCACTTAGCACACCAGTTAGGAACAAAATTAACACTGAGACTCTACCTTAACTAGATACCTTCACTTAGCACACCAGTTAGGAGACAAAATTAACACTGAGACTCTACTCCAACTAGATACCTTCACTTAGCACCAGTTAGGAGACAAAATTAACACTGAGACTCTACCTTAACTAGATACCTTCACTTAGAACCAGTTAGGAGACAAAATTAACACTGTGACTCTACCTTAACTAGATACCTTCACTTAGCACACCAGTTAGGAGACAAAAATTAACACTGAGACTCTACCTTTTAACTAATCATAACTTCACTAAAGGGAAAAGTTACAGGTACAAAATTAATCACAGATAATTTTTGTGAATCTGATCTTTAGGCAGCTGGTGGTGGGGAAAATTAAGTTTCAAAGTTTATTACTGAAGCTTTGTGCCTAAATTCCATTGTTCGCGGTAAACTGAACAATATAACGTATTCTCATTACCGCCTGGAGGATGATGCTACAATCTTCTTCACTAAAGTCACTACAGTGTCATAAACCTCGCTACTACTCACGGTCACTTTATGGATAACTTACCCCCTCAAAATCCACCACAGAAAACGACCATAACAAACAAACATTCCCGGTTAAAGTTCCCGGCTAAACTTCCCGGTTAAAGTTCGTTAAAATAATCGCAAAAATAAAATGCTTCTCTAAACACTGAACTGAGGAATTGACCAGTGGACTGTGCTCAGGAACGAACTAACAGAGACATGGAGGAGAGCATAAACCGGGAGATAGAGTCATAAACCGGAGATGAAAAACCAGTAGAGCATAAACCGGAGATAGGATAAACGGAGATACAGACATAAACCGGGAGATACAGACATAAACCGGGAGATAGAGGCTAACGGAGATAGGACATAAACGGAGATAGAGTCATAAACGGGAGATGAGACATAAACCGGGAGATAGAGACATAAACCGGGAGATACAGACATAAACGGGAGATAGAGACATAAACCGGAGATGAGACATAAACCGGGGATGAGATATGGAGATAGAGTCATAAACACAGACAAACCTTCCATAGATAACACTCATTGCTCTTTGCTGAGAACAGCATCCCTTGGGCACGCCTCCTACCTCCCTCCTCCCTGCTCGTCACCCTCCTACCTCCCTCCCTGCTAGTCACCCTACCTCCCCCTCCCTCCTGTCGTCTTCCTCTCTACCTCCCTCCCTCCCTGCTCGTCACCCCTCCCTACCTCCCTTCCTCCTGCTCGTCACCTACCTCCCTCCCCTCCCTGCTCGTCACCCTCCCACCCCTCCCTCCCTGCTCGTCACCCCTCCTCCCTCCTCCCTGCTCGTCACCCTCCCTACCTCCCTCCCTCCCTGCTCGTCCCCTCTCCTCCCTCCTGCTCATCACCCTCCCTACCTCCTCCCTGTCTCTCACCCTCCCCTACCTCCCTCCCTCCCCTGCTCGTCACCCCTACCTCCCTCCTCCCTGCTCGTCACCCCTACCTCCCTCCCTCCTGCTCGTCACCCTCCCTACCTCCCTCCTGCTCGTCACCCTCCCTACCTCCCACCCTCCCTGTCGTCCCCCTACCTCCCCTCCCTCCCTGCTCGTCACCTCCCTACCTCCCTCCTCCCTGCTCGTCACCCTCCCTACCTCCTCCCTCCTGCTCGTCACCCTCCCTACCTCCCTCCTCCTGCTCGTCCCACCCCTCCTCCCTCCCTCCTGCTCATCACCCTCCCTACCTCCCTCCTCCCTGCTGTCCACCTCCCCACTCTTCCCTCCCTGCTCGTCACCCCACTCCCCTCCTCCTGCTCGTCACTACCTCCCCTCCCTCCCTGTCGTCACCCTCCCTACCTCCCTCCCTCCTGCTCGTCACCCTACCCTCCTCCCTGCCATCACCCTCCCCACCTCCTCCCTGCTCGTCCACCCTACCCTCCTGCTCGTCTCCTCCCTCCCTCCCTCCCCTGCTTGTCACTACTACCTCCTCCTCCCTGCTCGTCACCCTACCTCTCCCTCCCTCCTGCTCGTCCACCTCCCCTACCTCCCTCCTGCTCGTCACCCCTACCTCCCTCCCTCCCTGCTTGTCTCCCTCCTACCTCCCACCCCTCCCTGCTAGTCACCCCTGCCTACTCCCTCCCTTCCCTGCTTGTCTCCTCCCCTACCTCCCACCCTCCCTGCTCTTCTCCCTCCCTCCCTCCCTCCCTCTTGTCTCCCTCCCCTACCTCCCCTCCCCTCCCTGTCACCTCCCTCCCCTCCCTCCCCTGCTTGTCTCCCTCCCCTCCCTCCCTCCCCTGCTTGTCTCCCTCCTCCTCCCTCCTGCCTTGTCTCCTCCCCTACCTCCCTCCCCCTGTCTCTCCTCCCTCCCTCCCTCCTCCCTGCTCGTCTCCCTCCCTACCTCCCTCCCTCCTGCTCGTCTCCCTCCCTATCCCTCCCTCCCTGCTTGTCTCCCTCCCTCCTCTCCTCCTCCCCTCCCTCCCTGCTTGTCTCCCTCCTCCCTCCCTCCCTCCCCTCCTCCTGCTCGTCTCCTCCCCTCCTCCCTCCCTCCCTGCTCGTCTCCCTCCCTCCCTCCCCTCCCCTCCCTCCACTTTGTCTCCCTCCTCCCTCCTCCTCCCTACCTCCCCTCCCTGCTTGTCTCCTCTCCCCTCCCCTCCCTGCTTGTCTCCCCTCCCCACCTCCCTCCCCTGCTCCATCACCCTCCCTCCCTCCCTCCCTCCCTGCTCGTCCCCTCCCTCCCCTCCCTCCCCTCCCCTCCCCTGCTTGTCTCCCTCCCTCCCTTCCCTCCCTCCTGCTCATCCCCACCCTCCCTCCCTCCCTGCTCGTCACCTCCCTCCCTCCCCTGCTCATCCCCTCCCTCCCTCCCTCCCTCCCTGCTTGTCTCCCCTCCCTCCCTCCCTCCCTGCTCGTCTCTCCTCCCTCCCTCCCTCCCTGCTTGTCTCCCTCCCTCCCTGTGTCACCTCCCACCTCCCTCCCTGCTCGTCACCCTCCCTCCCTCCCCTCCCTGCTAGTCACCTACCTCCCTCCCTCCTGCTCGTCCCTTTCCTCCCTCCTCCCTGTTCGTCACCCCTCCCTCCTCCTCCCTGCTTGTCTCCCTCCTACCTCCCACCCTCCCTGCTAGTCACCCTACCTCCTCCCTCCCTCCCTGCTCGTCACCCCTACCTCCCTCCTCCTGCTGTCACCCTACCTCCCTCCCTCCTGCTTGTCTCCCCTCCCTCCCTCCCCTCTCCCCTGCTCGTCACCCCTACCTCCCTCCCTCCCTGCTGTCACCCTCCTCCCTCCCTCCCCTGCTCATCCACCTCCCTCCCTCCCTCCCCTCCCTGCTTGTCTCTCTCCCTCCCCTTTGTTTCTCCTTTCTCCCCTGTCTGCCTGCGTCCATTGATAAGAGTGATTATGGTATCTAATTTATATTCACTACCACAGTGTGTGGTATAAAAAACATTGTGTGTGTATGTGTGTGTGTGTGTGTATGTGTGTGTGTGTGTGTGTGTGTGTGTGTGTGTGTGTGTGTATGTATGTGTGTGTGTGTGTGTGAGGATTTAATGTATACAGTATATGGGGTAGAGACGAGTGTTTCAAGTGGCTCAACACAGGAGTCTACGGTGAAAAATAAATACACAAAAGTAATAACACAACAACAATAATAGCAAACAACAATAATAATAATAATGATAATAATAATAATAAGTGCTACAATCTTTTTCTTCGTATCTTTGAAGTATATAGACACAACTTATAAGTAATCTAGAGCTACTAAGACCACTCTTATGGGCTCCTCTCAGTCCCAGACCTCCATAAATATCACTGTGAAGGTGTGAACAACTTACCCCACCCATCCCACCAAACACTACGCCCTTCCTTTAAATCATCTCTTAAAATATCTATTGTCTAAGCATTAATATTTCAACACCTACTATATACAGTACCTGCTTTATTGAACCATCAAACTGTTTTATCGGAAATTATCATGTAGATAAATAAGTAATTACTATTGCAATAAATATATTTGCCAATCAGACATATGGTGACAGCTCTGTCCAACCCGTGTTGTACTGCTTCTCCCTTATCATATATTATGTTTCAACTCCTCTGTAACTTATGTATATACTTATAATATAAATAAACCCAATAAATAAGTAGTGATAAATGTAACATGTTGTTATTACCACCGTACTATTGATACATAATACTTCCTTCATGTATCAGAGAGCTCAGCCAACCACCGGGTACTATTGATACATAATACTTCCTTCATGTATCAGGAGAGCTCAGCCAACCACTGGTACTATTGATACATAATACTTCCTTCATGTATCAGGAGAGCCCAGCCAACCACCGGGTACTATTGATACATAATTCCTTTCATGTATCAGGAGAGCTCAGCCAACCACCGGGTACTATTGATACATAATACTTCCTTCATGTATCAGGAGAGCCCAGCCAACCACTGGGTACTATTGATACATAATACTCCTTCATGTATCAGGAGAGCTCAGCCAACCACTGGTACTATTGATACATAATACTCCTTCATGTATCAGAGAGCTCAGCCAACCACCGGGTACTATTGATACATAATACTTCCTTCATGTATCAGGAGAGCTCAGCCAACCACCGGGTACTATTGATACATAATACTTTCCTTCATGTATCAGAGAGCTCAGCCAACCACTGGGTACTATTGATACATACTTCCTTCATATCAGGAGAGCTCAGCCAACCACCGGGTACTATTGATACATAATACTTCCTTCATGTATCAGGAGAGCCTAGCCAACCACCGGGTACTATTGATACATTACTCTTCATGTATCAGAGAGCTCAGCTAACCACCGGGTACTATTGATACATAATACTTCCTTCATGTATCAGAGAGCTCAGCCAACCACTGGGTACTATTGTTACATAATACTTCCTTCATGTATCAGGAGAGCTCAGCCAACCACCGTGTACTATTGATACATAATACTTCCTTTCATGTATCAGGAGAGCTCAGCCAACCACTGGTACTATTGATACATAATACTCTTCATGTATCAGGAGAGCTCAGCCAACCACTGTACTATTGATACATAATACTTCCTTCATGTATCAGGAGAGCTCAGCCAACCACTGTGTACTATTGATACATAATACTCAATGAGAGCTTCAGCCAACTGGTATATTGATATATACACTTCTTCATGTATCAGGAGAGCTCAGCCAACCACTGGGTACTATTGATACATAATACTTCCTTCATGTATCAGAGAGCTCAGCTAACCACTGTGTACTATTGATACATAATACTCCTTCATGTATCAGGAGCTCAGCCAACCACTGGTACTATTGATACATAATACTTCTTCATGTATCAGGAGAGCTCAGCCAACTACTGTGTACTAGTGATACATAATACTCTTCATGTATCAGAGAGCCATTGTTATCACTCTGTATCTCTGTTCTTGAGGATAAATAAACTGTTTCATTACAGTAGACAGGTATAGAGACAATACTTTTTTATGTAAAGTTATGGAGATTTTCGGAACCAGACTCAGTACAGTGCCTCTCTCTCTCTCTCTCTCAGACCAGGATTATGACACTCAGAGAGGAAAGTGAGAAGCCAAACATTAAATAAATAAAGACCATTTATCCCTGCCTGGAGGTGACTGGTCCATGACCCACTGACTGTGGGAGGGGAGAGGGGGAGGAGGGACGGTGGGAGGGCGAGGGGAGGGGAGAGGGGAGGAGGACGGTGGGTGGACTGTCTACTAACTGTTCACTAACTGTCTACTAACTGTTCACTGACTGTCTACTAACTGTTCACTGACTGCTCCACTAACTGCTGACTGGTGGCAGGGGAGAGATGCATGGTTTCACACTAACGGGTCATTGTTGCATGGTGACTAAATTGTTAGGTTATGTCACCTACACACTAATGGTGTGTGTGTGTGTGTGTGTGTGTGTGTGTGTGTGGGGTGTGTGTGTGTGTGTGTGTGTGTGTGTGTGTGTGTGTGTGTGTGTGTGTGTGTGTGTGTGTGTGTGTGTGTGTGTGTGTGTGTGTGTGTGTGTGTGTGTGTGTGTGTGTGTGGTTGTGTGTGTGTGTGTGTGTGTGTGTGTGTGTGTGTGTGTGTGTGTCAATAATCTTACTATATCGTATCTTAAGTTCACTATTAATTACATTCTCACATCTCCACACACGAGAAAAATCTACTTTTGGAACCTTTGAGAATCCACGACCCTACGACCCTTTTGACCAACTGACTACTGACCTCTTCTGACCCTACGTCCTTACGACCCTACGACCCTACGATGGGGTTTATGACCTTACGTCCCTATGACTCCCTACGACCTATGGATCTCACGACTCCTGATGACCCGACGACCTCTGAGAATCCTGGTCGTAGTTTGTGTTTTATGCTAGAATATATTTACATGGTTTGTGGTACAAGGTTTACTGATGTTAAAACCCAAAGAGGCGTCATAGTCCTTTGTTGTTTATGACCAATTTTCCACGTTTGACGCCATAATAAAATTAGATGTAATTTGATGTTCATATGTAGATGTTAAACACAAACATTGATACCTGTGTGACTAATTGTATCCTCGGTACCTGTGTTCTCTTATCTCTCTCTTCGTCACCATTTCCTCTCCTCCTTCCTCCCTCCTCTTCCTCTCCTCCTGGGTGATAAAGTCTCCCTTCATCAATTTTTCTCGTGTTTCTTCGTCACCAAACTTTTCACCAACTCTCTTGTTTAGTTCCTTACTTTTTATTTTTATTTTATTTTACTTTTTTTCTAACTTTTTTCCAATTACTTTTTTTCCTGGTAAAATTTTTCTTTAAAGTTTTTCTCCGTATTTTTTTCCACACACACACACACACACACACACACACACACACACACACACACACAATATATTACTTGTTATATAAACACTAATAAAACATTGACAACAAATGTATAACACAAACGTAGGAATATAACAGGTCAGTCTTGTCTGGTGAGGACAGTGTTACCAGGATATTAGGTCTCAAACACCAACCCCACCTGTATATTTATTCTTGTGGCCGACTGCACCTATATGTTTACGTCTGTACCTGTACCTGTGTCTGCTACCTGTGTCTGCACCTGCACCTGTGTCTGTACCTGTACCTGTGTCTGTACTTGTTCGTACCTGTACCTTGTTCCACCTGTATCTGTATCTGCACCTGTACCTGTATCTGTACCTGTTGTTTGTACCTGCACCTGTATCTGTACCTGTACCTGTGCTCTGTACCTGTACCTGTATCTGTACCTGTGTCTGTTGTACCTGTACCTGTCTGTACCTGTACCTGTTCCACCTGTACCTGTGTCTGTACCTGTACCTGTGTCTGTACCTGCACCTGTAAGTTCTGTACCTCATGTACTATGATCACACCTGTCCTTATCTCAACCTCACCTGTATACCCTTACCTGTACCTGTAGTTATACCTGGTACTGTTGTTTCTTTATCAGGGTACACCTTCACCTCACCTGTTCTTCACCTACATCCCATAACTAATATCATCCTCATCGCCTGTCAGTCCACAATACACTGAGACTCACTCCCTAAAATCTTCCCCCAAAAAGCTTAAAGCAA